>NC_089589.1:58760667-59060667 GCF_019320115.1 Miscanthus floridulus | reverse complement strand
ACAGTTGAGCAAACTTATCACAATACTCACTCACAAACATTGACCCTTGCTTCAGGGCCGTAAACTCCTCCTGCTTGAGCTCTATCAATCCTGCAGGAATGTGATATGATCTGAAATTATCCTTGAATTCCTTCCAAGTGATAGCAGGAGCATTGTTGGGACGCCCACACTCATATCACTCCCACCAGTCTTGGGCTGCTCCCTGAAGCTATCCTGACACATACAACACCTTCTCCAGGTCGTTGAACTGCGCTATGTTAAGTTGTTTCTCCACTGCACGCACTGCACGTAGCCAGTCATCCGCCTCTAACGGATCTATAGCATAAGTGAACACCGGGGGGTGTCCCTTCATGAATTCAGCATGCTTGTCCCTGGCATGAACAGGTGGCGGTCCTCCTGCGGGCTGATTCTGCAAGTGTTGCATCATTGTCTGCACTGCATCGTCATGAGCTCTTGCATAGTAGGTGCTGGTGGTGGATTAACAGGAGCACCTCTGCCACAGCTCCTATTACCTCTTCCTCGGGCGGTCATCTGTTATCCAACACAAATATTTAAAGTTTAAAGATATCCAAGTTTTAGATCACTTATAAAGATAAATAATGCAAATCTGAAAATTTTCTGGGCGAGTTCCAACAACAGCAGTTCTATAAAACAGTCATATCTCGAGTTCCAGACATCAAACAGAGACGTTCTGGACATGGTTGGAAATCTTATGAAATTATCTACAACTTTTATATAGAACGTTTTCCCAGATTCTGACGTTAAGGTGGTAAAAAACAGAGCATAAGAGAATCTGTCCAGAATTCCAGACAGCGCATAAACTTTAACTTGTAACAAATATATCTCCTGAACCAGAATAGATACAAAGGTGATTCCAGTGGAATTTGAAAGGTACAGAAGTCTAGTTATACCCATAAAAATTTCATAACCATTGCACGAATAGATTTTGAGATATTTCACAAAGATCACAGACTACTCCAGAAAACAGCATGCAGGAAAACATAATAAAGCGACCCAACTATATAATTTATTAACCTTAAACGTTAAACCTTTAACTAAGGGATTTTGTGGACATTCCCACAACCTCCCAGCAGTCATTACAAAACTCTAAATCACACATAAATCAAAAGCACAATCCAACTAAGCATTTAAAGTTCACACCGCACACAAACTTGACTCGACTCGACATGACTCGCGCTATTAGCGTCTTTTATTACATAAAGGGACTCCAACACCTATGGTAGGGGGTCTCGGGGAAGCTTCTCATACATCCTTGGCATCTTGAGGCTCTCTCTATAGTCATCCAACATCTTTTGGCTTCGCTCGCGCGCCTCCTGTTGTGCCTTCAGCTCGTCCTCAAGCCGCTCATTGTGCTTCATCGGCTCATAGGCCAAGTTGACCATCACCACAGTAGTTGGGTCCACACCTTCAGGCTTCATCATTGCCCATCCCAGTTCACGGTGATAGCAAGGAAGGAACTGGAACTGATCATCCATCATGTCCTCAAAACGTCGTGCGCGGAGACCCATGAAGGCTTTAAACGTCGCATCATCCATGCTTTCTTCCATAGTTGCACTAACCCTATGGGTGTAGACCAAGTACACCTGTAAAGCTCTCTTCTCTTCATCCCAGATGGAGATGCACACCCTAGACTTCCAATAGGTGTTCTCGAGGGGATGCTTGTTCTCCTCACAGTAATATTCCATCGCTGTCTCCATGTCAGCATAGTAGGCCTGTAGCAACCCCATCAGTCGGCGGTGGGATTCGGACTCGTTGCTTCCTAGCTTAGTGTATTTCGCCTGGGTCCATCAAACAGTAGGGGGCAGCACAGCTTGTGGTGGTGCATGCGAAGCTTGCTCAGACTTAACACCAGTAGGGGGCGACCTCCTGCTCCTCCGAAACCTCCTCAACGCGCACCTTCTTGTAAGGGGCAATTCCTCCAGTACTCTTGCGGGTAGTCTTATGGTCACGAGGCATCTACAGAGTTAGACCGAGATTGAGTTAGAATAGAGTCAACTAATTTATAAAAGAGTAAAGCGAAAGAAGCATAAAGTTTTAGCAAATAGCAAGACTGAGGTAGTAAGCATGAAACAAGTGAAACAAAAGATACTAAAATGACCATTACTAACTAGGCTTGCATCCTACAGTCAACATGGCTCTGATATCAATCTGTCACACCCAATTTTAAGGATAAAATTGAATGCAAAAATCTTATGTGCGGTCAAAGAACAGTCACACGCATAAGCTGACAAATTACAAAGTACCATCACAGGTGTTTATTACATCACGAATAATAACTATCACATAGTCTTTACATAATCATAGCGGAAGACAAAAATAACACTCGTGGTAGCTCCATGCCACAGGGACATCAACTGGTTGACCACAAGTCTAGAAATCCTCAAGGAAATCCTCATAACCATAGCCATCAATTACCCTTCCGAGATTTTTATCCAAATAATAAAAAATAACAAGCATAAGTACATCTCGTACTTAACAAGAATATCATGGGGTTATGAAGCTTAAAAGGACAACACTGGTTGTACTGCAATTAGCATTTTTAATAAGTCTCAATTTTAACACTAAATTAGCATTCAGTTGTGCTTAAGCCCCAATTAAACCACATGATCATATACAGCAATAATTTATCTCATAATTAATCATCAACATATATATAGTCCTCTATTCTATGACTTTTTTAGGCCGCTCGTGTCCGTGAGCATGGCTGATATACCAATTTTATACTCTGCAGAGGTTGTACACTTTTCACCGTAAGCCATGATTTACCCTTACGCCCGAGGTAGCTAATCTCTTGACCCACTTCCAAGAAAGGTCGGTAGGGTTCACTATGAAGCCTTTCCAAGGTTTCCCTAACAAGTTAGTAGCCGCTAGGTTTCCCCGCCAAGGGAATATAGAGCCCCCCTTTTGAATGGCATATTTTGCGCAGGCTATACACATAGGGACAGAGGCCGCACCATACTCAGCTCGGTAGGCCCCTTTTGTGCCCTTTCGGGTAACCACTGACAAGCTAGAAAAGGTCCTGCTACTGAGCTAAAGCCAGAGCCATGTGGCACTTCGGGTTGTACTTGTAACACCCTAAAATTTGCACTTTTGAAAATAAGATTAAAATGTTTCATTTATGAATTTTGTGCTCATAAAAACATAGGAAAATAATTTTTTTCATTAAATTAAAATTCATCATAAGGTTTAGCAACATGTTTGTGCCTACATGCCCTTGCATTTGATTTATTTGGTTGAGTGGTTTTGATTGAAAATTTAAAATGGTTCAAATTGCTTTTGGAAAAATTAGAAGTGGCTTTGAAGTAAAAGAAAAGCGAATTAGAAATAAAAGAATTTAAAAAGGTTGTAAAATTTATTTTTGAGAATTTACCAAAATTTCTTATTTTTAATTAAGTTGAAAAGTGTATTTGCAATTCTATTCAAATTTGGTTTGGTTCATATTGACATCGGTTTTGAAAATGAAATAGGAAAGGAATGGGAAAAATGGAAACACTCCTCTTCCCCTATCTGGCCCAGCGACCAGCCGGCCCAGCCGAGTCGCCCTCTCTCCCTCACTCACTCACTGCCTTCTTCCGCTTGGGACTAACCCTCTCGGCCCACTGCTCCCTCTCCTTCTCTTCCTCTCTCACCCACACTCGCTCGGCCCAGTGTCCCTTCTATTCCCTCCCACTCAGCCGACGGCCTAGCGTAGCCCAGCCTAAAGCCGTAGGCCGCTCAGCCGGTTGGCATCGCCCGCACGCGCCCTCTCTCCCTCGTTGACTGCCCTGGCCCACTCGTCAGATGTTTCTCCTAGCTCGTAACCGGCATGGACTCACCATGGCCGTGTCCTTCTTCGACACGAGTCACCTCGGTACCTTGCGCCAAAAGCTAACCCGGCCCTTAAATAGCAGCCTCCCGGTGACGTGCGTCCCCCACCGTGCCCAAGATCGAACCATAAGCGCCGCCAGGAGCCCTAGTCTCGCAGTCCTGCATCCACCGAAGGAGCCTGACGTCGCCGAGTCGCTTAGTTGGTTCTCTGCCAAGGTAAGGTCATCTACGAGCTTCGAATTGGATTCTAAAGCGCACAGATCCCCTTAATCCTCTCTCTCCTGCTCTGTTCTGGCTTATTCCGCGTAGCCGATGCTTCGTAGCCACCATAACCCGTCGCCCGCCCTCTCTGCTCTGCAATAACCGCTGCAAAATGTGTAGACGAGTTCGCCGTGGCCTTAATTAGCTTCCCGAGCCAAATCCCAGTACAATTATGCCCGTAGTGCTTTTGTCCAATAGTTCCGGCGAGCTCTGGTCACCGGCCATGGCGCCACCAGCCATGCATGCGATGCGTTGCCTTGATTCAATCTGCTAGTTAGCTTGATGACATCATCTCCCACGTCATGCTCTATTTGTGGCCGTTTTCCTTTAAAAAAACAAATCTAGAAATACAATAGAAATACACATTATCCTGAGCTGTCCGTTTTTAGATCAATGGCCCAGATTAGAACATACCCCTTCGCTGTTCTTTTTGCTAAAGAGCCTCTCTATTTTTGGCAAATTAACTCACGGTCCATTGTGCAATCCACAGATTACGCCTTGTTCTTTTAAAAAGCATATTTTTTTCTCGGATGACTTCAAAAATACGTTTTCACTTATTTACGATTTGCCACTGATTTTGTTTTAGCCATAACTTCTCCGTTTTAACTCCGATTTGACCCGTTCAACTTGCGTTAGGTTCGTAATTTCATAATCTACATATTCATACTACTGTTAAGTATGTTTTCAACTTTTAAAATTCGATGTTAGATTCAATCTATTATTTTATTAAAGGAAATCTTGTTTAAATCGTATCTTTTGCGTTTTAACTCCGTTTTAGCTCGTTCAAGCTGTGTTAGATTCATAGCAACAAGATCTACGCATTAGTAACAATGTTTATCATCACACTAATACTAGAATTTTATGGTTTAAATCATATCTTGATTAACAATTATGCAACTGGATTTTATAAATAAAATATGGTTTGTTTCACTTTAGATTTGTAATTCAAATCTAAATTTGACTTAAATTATAATCTCTATAAATATCTTATATATGTTTTTATATAATTAAAACACATGAAGCTAATGGTTCTATGAGTAGATCTCTCAGTAGTTGTATCTTTTTAACCGTAGCTCCGATTAGCGTGCCTCTCGCGACTGTGTATTCGTAGCGATGCATATAATCGTGTTTCAAACTCTAACTTATTTTTCTATGATTGGTGTACTGTTCTAATTTAGATCTATTGTTTGCTTCATGTATGATTGTATGGATGCTTATGTGGTGCTTTATGATTACGTCCAGTCGGTGAGATATACGTGGTGATCAAAAAGAAGAAGAAGAACGTTGAAGATTAAAGCTTACTGAAGGATCGGTGTTTAAGGCAAGTATAGCATGGGATCTTCCTTTGTCCTATACACCTTTAATCATTTAATTCATACTGTATGTGTCTACCTTGACTGCCACTAAGGATTTCCTAGTACTTTGTTACGCTGTACCTTGATACCTATGGGGTATTACATTGGGTAGTATGATGCTAGTGCTCAACTACAACCATGATCTTCTAACTTGACTAATGGTATTTGCAATAAACATTAAAAGATGCTTTTTAGCAACATGGATCAAGGGGGCTAGAGCATTGGGTTGTCTTTATGGTGCTCCAGATTCATCTCCCTAAGGACTTATCTGTAAGTGATTTATCTGGGACTTACAGTACAGCTGTGAGTGCTATATGGCTCTGACTTTAGCTCAGTATGAGGACCTTTTCTAGCTTGTTAGTGGTTACCTTTATTGGCGTAAGAATGGCTTGCCAAATTGGGTATAGTGCGGCCTCTGTCCCCTTGTGTATAGGCTACGTGTCATTATGCCATCGGGAAGGGGGACTCTACATCTATTTGCCGAGTGAATCTAATGGCCCTAACTTGTTAGACGAATATTTGAAAGGCTTCATAGTGAACCCTGTCGACCTTCCTTGGTAGTGGGTTAAGAGGCTGATCACCTCGGGCGAAAGGGTAAATCATGACTCACAGTGAAAGTGTACAACCTCTGCAAAGTGTAAAACTGGTATATCAGCCGTGCTCACGATCACGAGCGGCCTTGGAACATTTAGGAATAGATGAAGAACATAGATGATACTGATGATGAAAATGCTCACTAATGATTTCTGTTTATACTATTCATTAATCATGTTTACCTGATCATGTGTTTATGGGCTTGTGATAAACTTGTTGCTACTCCTTTGCTAAAATTATGACAATTAAAAGCTAATCGCAGTGAAACCAGTGTCGGCCTTTTGAGCCTCATGAACCCCATGTTATATTTGTTGAGTACGACATGTACTTATGCTTGTTTTACTTTTCAAATTTTTGGATGAAAATCCTAGATGGGTACAAGATTGCTAGAGTTTGAAGGAATTAGGCTTGTGATCAACCAGTCGGTTGTCCCTGTGGATTTGGAGTCTTCGCCTGAAGATCGAAGTTGTCTTTCCACTGTTTGCTATCTAAGGTTATATTCTTCGTACTAAGTACGTTATATATTGAGCGTTGTCTATTGATATTACCCTTATTTGTAGCTATATGTGAGATTTGACTTCCTGGGCTCACATATGGTGTGTATCTGGTTTTGTTCTTAAAACCGGGTGTTACAAAGTGGTATCAGAGCAATGCTGACTGTAGAACGTAAGCCTAGTTAGAAATTGGCCATCTTAAGGTTTTGAAATTGCTATAAAATCCTTGTTCTATAAATCTTGATATTTTCTTCTCTACTATATATCTATCATTGATATTTATCTCTACCTTGGTGCTTATTTTGAAGTCTTTGTTCTCATCTTCACTCCTTGATTTGATGAGCTTTTAGAACTGTCCCTCATCACCGTCTCGCGTAATCTGAAGATAAGTCTTAGAATTGTTACCCCTAGCATAATGAGGACGATAGTGTCGCAAGTCGAGTCAATGATTGAGTTGTGCATCTTTATTGCTTGTTGAATTATCATTATGCTTATGATTGTTTTGGATCTTTGTAATGATTGCAATGATCTTGTTGGGTGTTTCCACAATTTCATTTAGTTTATAGACCTAAGGTATAAGGATCGGTGCAATAAATAGTTGGGTTATGGTTTTCTTCTGTTTTTCCTATCCTGTTTTTTCGGAGCAGCCCGCACTCTTTGGCTTATATCTCTATTTTTGGACTACCAAAAATCATGAGAAAATTTTGGATAATAGTAGACTTCAATATCTTTCTCGGAGCGCAAGAATCAGCCTGATATCTATTTTATTTATGGAGATACGAAAATCACAAGGCGATGCATCTGTGCTGTTTGGAACCTAGAGCAGTTTATGTTGTGCACTATTTTTGACCAAGTTAAATGCGGAATTTGGAAAAATGTTCTATAAGGAAGTTGTGGAGAATTTTATAATCTTTCTAACAGTATAAGCTACAATATCAATGGATTAACAGAATACGAGTTACAGCTATTTTACTGCGCTGCTGTTTTTCATCTCGCGAGGAATTTCAGGTTTCTTGTTCTTGCCCATACCCAAGAGTATCATTGGGATGATGGAACGTCTAGATATTAGGTAGCTCATCTAGAAGGAGATGCAAGCTATACTTTGGTGTCCCCTAGTTTATCTTTTCTTAAGGGGGTAGCCAAGTTGAAGAATTTGTAAGACGAAGTATCCCTATCTCTTAGTCGACGTCTTCCGAATCTCGGGGACGAGATTCATCTTAAGGGGGTAGAATTGTAACACCATAAAATTTGCACTTTTGAAAATAAGATTAAAATGATTCATTTATGAATTTTGTGCTCATAAAAACATAGGAAAATAAAATTTTTTAATAAATTAAAATTCATCATAAGGTTTAGCAACATGTTTGTGCATACATGCCCTTGCATTTGATTTATTTGGTTGAGTGGTTTTGATTGAAAATTTAAAATGGTTCAAATTGCTTTTGGAAAATTAGAAGTGACTTTGAAGTAAAAGAAAAGCGAAATAGAAATAAAAGAATTTAAAAAGGTTGTAAAAATTATTTTTGAGAATTTACCAAAATTTCTTATTTTTAATTAAGTTGAAAAGTGTATTTGCAATTCTATTCAAATTTGGTTTGGTTCATATTGACATCGGTTTTGAAAATGAAATAGGAAAGGAATGGGAAAAATGGAAACACTCCTCTTCCCCTATCTGGCCCAGCGACCAGCCCAGCCGAGTCGCCCTCTCTCCCTCACTCACTCATTGCCTTCTTCTGCTTGGGCCTAACCCTCTCGGCCCACTGCTCCCTCTCTGTCTCTTCCTCTCTCACCCACACTCGCTCGCCCTAGTGTCCATTCTATTCCCTCCCACTCAGCCAACGGCCCAGTGTAGCCCAACCTGAAGCCGTAGGCCACTCAGCCGGTTGGCATCGCCCGCATGTGCCCTCTCTCCCTCGCTGACTGCCCTGGCCCACTCGTCAGATGTTTCTCCTAGCTCATAACCGGCATGGACTCGCCATGGCCGTGTCCTTCAACACGAGTCACCTTGGTACCTTGCGCCATAAGCTAACCCGGCCATAAATAGCAGCCTCCCGGTGCCGTGCGTCCCCCATCGTGCCCAAGATCGAACCATAAGCGTCGCCAGGAGCCCTAGTCTCGCAGTCCTGCATCCACCGAAGGAGCCTGACGTCGCCGAGCCGCTTAGTTGGTTCTCTGCCAAGGTAAGATCATCTATGAGCTTCGAATTGGATTCTAAAGCGCACAGATCCCCTTAATCCTCTCTCTCCCGCTCTGTTCTGGCTTATTCCGCGTAGCCAATGCTTCATAGCGGCCATAACCCGTCGCCCGCCCTCTCTGCTATGCAATAACCGCTGCAAAATGCGTAGACGAGTTCGCCGTGGCCTTAATTAGCTTCCCGAGCCAAATCCCAGTGCAATTATGCCCGTAGTGCTTTTGTCCAATAGCTCCGGCGAGCTCTGGTTACCGGCCATGGCGCCACCAGCCGTGCATGTGATGCGTTGCCTTGATTCAATCTGCTAGTTAGCTTGATGACATCATCTCCCACGTCATGCTCTATTTGTGGCCGTTTTCCTTTACAAAAACAAATCCAGAAATACAATAGAAATACACATCATCCTGAGTCGTCCGTTTTTAGATCAATGACCCAGATTAGAACTTACCACTTCGCTGTTCTTTTTGTTAAAGAGCCCCTCTATTTTTGGCAAATTAACCCGTGGTCCATTGCGCAATCCGCAGATTACGCCTTATTCTTTTAAAAAGCGTATTTTTTCTCGATTGACTTCAAAATACGTTTTCACTTATTTACAGATTTGTCACTGATTTTGTTTTAGCCATAACTTCTCCGTTTTAACTCCGATTTGACCCGTTCAACTTGCGTTAGGTTCGTAATTTCATAATCTACATATTCATACTATTGTTAAGTATGTTTTCAACTTTTAAAATTCAAGGTTATATTCAATCTATTATTTTATTAAAGGAAATCTTGTTTAAATCATATCTTTTTACGTTTTAACTCTGTTTTAGCTCGTTCAAGCTGCGTTAGATTCATAGCGACAAGATCTACGCGTTAGTAACAATGTATATCATCTCACTAATACTAGAATTTCATGGTTTAAATCATATCTTGATTAACAATTATGCAACTAAATTTTATAAATAAAATATGATTTGTTTTACTTTAGATTTGTAATTCAAATCTAAATTTGACTTAAATTATAATCTCTGTAAATATCTTATATATGTTTTTATATAATTAAGACACATGAAGCTAATGGTTCTATGAGTACATCTCTCGGTAGTTGTATCTTTTCAACCGTAGCTCTGATTAGCGTGCCTCTCGCGACTGTGTGTTCGTAGCGATGCGTAGAATCATGTTTCAAACTCTTTGACTTATTTTTCTATGATTGGTGTACTGTTCTAATTTAGATCTATTGTTTGCTTCGTGTATGATTGTATGGATGCTTGTGTGGTGCTTTATGATTACGTCCAGTCGGTGAGATATACGTGGTGATCAAAAAGAAGAAGAAGAACGTTGAAGATTAAAGCTTACCGAAGGATCGGTGTTTAAGGCAAGTATAGCATGGGATCTTCCTTGTTTTCCTATACACCTTTAATCATTTAATCCATACTGCATGTGTCTACCTTGACTGCCACTAAGGATTTCCTAGTACTTTGTTACGCTGTACCTTGATACCTATAGGGTATTGCATTGGGTAGTATGATGCTAGTGCTCAACTACAACCATGATCTTCTAACTTGACTAATGGTATTTGCAATAAACATTAAAAGATGCTTTTTAGCAACATGGAACAAGGGGGCTAGAGCATTGGGTTGTCTTTATGGGCTCTAGATTCCTCTCCCTAAGGACTTATCTGTAAGTGATTTATCCGGGACTTACAGTACAGCTGTGAGGGCTATATGGCTCTGTCTTTAGCTCAGTATGAGGACCTTTTCTAGCTTGTTAGTGGTTACCTTTATTGGCATAAGAATGGCTTGCTGAATCGGGTATAGTGCAGCCTCTGTCCCCTTGTGTATAGGTTGTGTGTCATTGTGTCATTAGGAAGGGGGGATCTATATCTGTTTGCCGAGTGAATCTAATGGCCCTAACTTGTTAGACGAACCTTTGAAAGGCTTTATAGTGAACCCTATCGACCTTCCTTGGTATTGGGTCAAGAGGCTGATCACCTCGGGCGAAAGGGTAAATCACGACTCACAGTGAAAGTGTACAACCTCTACAGAGTGTAAAACTGGTATATCAGTCGTGCTCATGGTCACGAGCGGCCTTGGAACATTTATGGAATAGATGAAGAACACAGATGATACTGATGATGAAAATGCTCACTAATGATTATTGTTTATGCTATTCATTAATCATGTTTACCTGATCATGTGTTTATGAGCTTGTGATAAACTTGTTGCTTCTCCTTTGCTAAAATTGTGATAATTAAAAGCTAATCATAGTTAAACCAGTGTCAGCCTTTTGAGCCTCATGAACCCCATGTTATATTTGTTGAGTACGACATATACTTACGCTTGTTTTACTTTTCAAATATTTGGATGAAAATCCCAGATGGGTACCAGATTGCTAGAGTTCGGAGGAATTAGGCTTGTGATCAACCTGTCAGTTGTCCCTGTGGATTTGGAGTCTTTACCTAAAGATCGGAGTTGTCTTTCTGCTGTTTGCTATCTAAGGTTATATTCTTTGTACTAAGTACGTTATATATTGAGCGTTGTCTATTGATATTACCCTTATTTATAGCTATATGTGAGATTTGACTTCCTGGACTCACATATGATGTGTATCTGGTTTTGTTCTTAAAACTGGGTGCTACAGTACTGTAAGTCCCAACTTTTGCCGACAGATAAGTCCTTAGGGAGAGCCAAGGGCATCTTGATAAAAACAAGAGCTCTCTCGCCCAATGTTCAAGTTGCTAAAAAGCAAGTTTTAACATTTGTTGCATATAACCATCAATCATCGTTCAGATCATGTATAATTAAATTAAGCGCTAGCAAACTACCCATGTGCAAGTATAACACATTGGTGACAAGGTACAAGATTGCAAGAACTAGATGTCCTTACGGGTAACAAATTGACACATGTATATGACTAAATAATTAAATGGTGAATAGGACAACAAGGAAATCCCATGCTATACTTGTCTTGCTCAAAGAACTCTTGATGGTCCTGGTCGTCGAAGTATTGACCTTGTTCACCGTCGTACTGCTCACCATCTATACTCGATCATCAATACAGCATCATACACGCATCCACGCAATCATACATGAAGCAACAAAGAGCTACAATTAGAACAGTACCCAATAGTAGAAAAACAAGTTGAAAAGCTTGTAAAATTAATCTACGCATCGCTACGATCACACAGACGCGAAGATCACTGAAAACGGAGCTAAAACGGCAAAGATATGATATTTTATAGCTACTGATGGCAGTTTTGTAAATAAACCGAACTTAAATCAAAGTAAAAAAACCAAAATCAGAAATTGAATTCCAACCGGGGATGGCGGGCATAATTCCAAAAACGCCGAGGGGTCTTTAACAAAAGTGCCCGCGAAGGGGTATAGATGAATTTGAGCCATTGGATCGGATCTGGACGGCCCTGATTAGATTAGAGAGGGAGAGGGAGATGACCACCGCCGGAACAGTAGTGGGCGCGGCAGACCTCCATGGCTGGCGGTGAAACTTCACCGGCGAGCACAGGTTAAGGCCCTACGGGCCACGGAGGAGCAAAACAAGGGCACAGGAGGAGAGCGGGGATGAAGGCGAGCTCACCCAGGGGTTTAACGCGGCCGGAGAAAAAGACCAGTGCGGTGACAGACATGGCCGGCGGCAAGGAGAGCTTGCCGGCGCGCATGAAACCGGCCCTAGAAGCCATGAATCGACTCGGGAATGGCACGCGATGAAATAGGAGGGAATGGGAATCTCATCGCAGACGAAAACGAGGGCGGAGACGAATCGGAGATGGTGAGCGGCTCGAAATGGCGGATGCAGCCTCCCTGTGAAGTTCGGCGAGGGTTGACGGGGTCCAGAGAGCAGTAGAGAACAAAGTGAGTTAGACAGATTGTTCACCTCGCAACGAAGAGCGGCAAGGGATCGGAAAACGGCGCAGAGGCTCCCAACGTCTGACGCGACGTCGACGGCTGCGAGCTAGGGTTGCAGCGGTGTTGCGAGGGGCGTGGCCGGCGGCCGAGGCTCCTCCTCCTCCCTTCTCCTTCTCCTCCCTTCTCCTTCTTCCTTCTCCCTTCTCTCCTCCACCTCCCTTCTCTCCTCTGCTCCCCTGCTCCTCCTCTCCTCCACTCCGGCGGATCAGGGGTGGGGGGCAGTCGGGCAAGGCACCACCGGTGGCAGAGCGAGGCCGGGGGCGGGGCCGGCTGCGGCGGCTGAGCGGCGCTGGGTCACGGCAGGGGTGGGGCCGGGGCTGCGGCGGCGGTCCAGTGGCGGAGCGGGGCCGGGGCGAGGCCGGCTGGCTGCGGCGGCGGAGCGGGGCCAGGGCGGGGCTGGCTGGCTGCGGCGGCGGAGCGAGGACGGGTCGGGGCCGGGGCTACGGCGGCGGTCCGGCGGCGGAGCGTGCCGGGCGCGCACGGCAGTGAGAGGGAGAGAGAGAGTGGGAGCGGGCCGCGGTCGGCCCGCTAGGGTTTAGTGGGTCGGCTCTTTGCCGAGTGCCGAGATGCGGGCACTCGGCAAAGAAATTCAGCGTTCTTTTAATTGGAAAGAATAAAAAAAATTTCTGAAAAATCTTTGCCGAGTGCTGCAAGCCTTGCACTCGGCAAAGAGGTTCCTTTGCCGAGTGCCAATTGCGACACTCGGCAAAGTATTTTTATTTTTTTTATTTTTGTTTTCAAATTTTTTCTGTGGCATTTATACAGTACCTAGAAGCACATGTTCCAATTTGGAACTTTTCTATGACTTTTTGGTATATTTTTTTAATTTTTTATGTTTACTTGAATTTTTTTCGAAAAAGTAAATTTGAACTGCAGGTGCATGAAATATTAGAATTTAGCGATTCAAAAAATGGTATTCATGTTTTTGAGTGTATTTTGAGGCCGTGTGCAGGGACATTCATGAAATTTCGAACATTCGTTTCACGAAACATGACCACCAACTTGTTACAAAAATGTTTTTTAATTATATAAAATGCAAACGAAGTCCGAAAATCACGAAACTTGTCGAGGTGTCGTGTCATCGCATGTAGAGGTTGTGGTAAAAAATTTAGAAGGTTCCGAGCAAGTTGTGACGTACGATACCTAAAACCCAGACATCTCACATGTGATGGCTACTGTACGATGCTGGTTGGGTAAGGGCCACACATTGTTTTTATATGGGCCCCTAACAGGTACTGAACTCTCAATTGGAGAGTCAAACATGTCGACGTCGATGTTGACTACTATCAAAGGATTTTTCTGGGCTGGGGTTGGGGCGCGCACTCACACGGGCACTGTTTAGCTCAACAGTGTTATCAGACAGAACAATATTTTTTTTCACAATAATTAGTCAGAACAATATTTTGACTTATTTTCAGGCCACCTTCCCACTTGAACTGGCACCGTGCCATCAGGTGCAGTTTGAGCCTTTCGAGCTTTGGCATGGCTCCCGGCTCAAACTCCAATGCCGCGTCACACCAACTTGAGCAAACGCTGAATCTCCATCTTTGTCATTGAGCCCTTGTTTACATCACGAAAAGTTTTCCCAAAAAGTGCTACAGTATTTATCACATCAAATTTTGTGATACGTGCATGGAGCATTAAATGTAGACAAAAAAACTAATTGCACAGTTTGGTTGGAAATTGCGAGACGAACGTTTTGAGCCTAATTAGTCCATGATTGAACACTAATTGTCAAATAAAAACGAAAGTGATACAGTAACTAAATTTTCAACTTTCTACCAACTAAACACGGGTTGAAGCCAACTTTAAGAGAGGAGCATCGGTAAACTTGCTAGGATATTTATTCCTTCCTTGCCTGCTTCACCACGGACAAAAATGCGGAGGTGGGTTAGGTTGACTAGTGAGCTGATTTGAGGGCACGTGTATTAAGGGAGTGTTTGGATCCGGCTACTAAAATTTAGGAGATATGTCGGGAGGATATTGCATGGGGTGTTTGGATACTAATAAAAAAACAAATTACATAATTCGTTAGTACTCCACGAGATGAATTTTTGAAGCATAATTAATCCATCATTAGCATATGTTACTGTAGCAAAACATTGTCAAATCATGGACTAATTAGACTCAAAAGATTCATCTCGCAAATTAGTCGCAAACTATGTAATTAGTTTCATAATTAGTCTATATTTAGGCCCCGTTTGGCAGGGCTTCTCCACCGGCTTCAGGAGCCGTTTGGAGCCGTTTTCTGCCAAACGGGGTAAAATAAAATGGCTCCATCGATGAAGCCCCTAAAAACGTGCTCTCACAGAGCTTTGGGGTGGGAAGGAGCAAAAAATAGTGGCTTCTCCCGGCTTCACCTCTGTGAGAGCATATTTTAAGAAACTCTATATGTGAAGCTGTTTTACCAAACAATTTACCAAAACGGCTCTATCTCCACCGATAGAGCTGTTTATGGAGCTGAAGCCCCCAAAAACAGCTTCCTTGGTGAAGTGGAGCTGTGCCAAACGTGACCTTAATATTCTATATATATATCTAAATATTTAATAGGACAGCGACTAAAATTTAGGAGGGAAACCAAACACCCTCTGAGAAAAGCTTTCGAAGTGGTGGTGAAGTAGGTACACACGAAGACATGAATGGACGTGTGGCATCAGCATCACACCCCCACACGCGCAGTTCTCGGAGGCGCGTGAACAGCTTGGAAAGCAATGAGATACATGCTTTCTTTTCTTGTGGCCCTCAATATCATGAAATTCGGTAAAGTACGACCAATCAATTTCAAGTACTCTCAGATTGGTCAGATCACTGAGTCCTTGGATAAACTTTATAAATTGAATACCCAAATCGATCCATGATAGCTCTTCCAACGCCTGCAGATTTCTGATTCCATCGGGTAGGCGCACCGACCCATGGACACAAAGACGCACTAGCTTCTGCAACTGGATAATACTTGCTGGTAGGTTTTCAAGACATTGCCATTTCACATCTAGTGTCTCCAGATGTTGCAACTTTTCTATATCTCGTGGAAGCTTGCCGACCGAAGCATAATTGTGTATCCTCAAGTACTTCAACTGACCTAAACTTTTGACATGTCCCAGAGGGCATTCACCAACCACACCTTCAATATTCAGCACTCGCAAGACTTGGCTGTTGGCGTGCTTATTAACCAAAACTAAATTTGAGCCAAAGATACTAATTGATCGAATATGTGCTGCATTTTTTATTGTCTTGGCAATCTCTTCCGCCTAGGCTGAAGCGTCTTTCTGGATGGATAAACGGTGAATCGTGCCTGAAGAATCATTACCATTCCATATAGTAACAAAGTTGTCCCCCACAGCCTTTTGGGATGATCCTAACTTTGACAGCGCATCCGCTGCTTAATTTTTGTCCCGGACCACGTGTATGTACTCGATGCCACAGAACCTGCCTTTCAGCTTTCTGATCGATTTGCAGTATGCGTCCATCTTTTCGCTGGTCGTGTCCCAGTCCTTGTTGAGTTGGTTGATGACCAGAGCTGAGTCTCCGTAGACATAGAGACGTTTAACGCCGAGCTCAACCGCAATGCGCAAACCATGTAGGCATGCTTCGTACTCGGTGGCATTATTAGATGCTGGGAAATAAATCCTGAGGACGTACCAGAGCTACTCCTTAGATGGTGACACGAAAAGGACTCCTGCTCCCGCACCGTCAATATTGAGAGAGCCGTCGAAGTACATCGTCCAATACTCGTCGGACCCCGGAGAGGCAGGGGTGCTTAAGTCTGTCCACTCGACGATGAAATCGACGAGTGCCTGAGACTTGATTGTAGTACGGCTTGCAAATTCCAAGGAGAAGGGGCATAGCTCCATTGCCCATTTGATGATGCGCCCGTTCGCATCCTTGTTGCTAATGATGTCTCGCAGAGGGTACTCAGTCATGACCACTACACGATATCCGTCGAAGTAATGTTTCAACTTTCGGGATGTTATCAGTATGGCATAGATCAACTTCTGAATCTGTGGGTACCTGGTCTTGGACTCATTGAGTACCTCACTGATGAAATAGATTGGTCGCTGTACCTTGTAGACATGGCCGGGCTCGTCGCGCTCGACCACCATGGCCGTGGAGACCACTCGATTAGTAGCCGCAATGTAAAGCAGGAGTGTTTCGTCTTCTCTGGGAGCAGTGAGGACCGGAGGTGACGTAAGGTATTGTTTCCGCTGTGTGAAGGCAGCGTCTGCTTCCTCCGACCACTCAAATTTTTCGGATGCTTTGAGCAGTTTAAAGAACGGTAATCCTTTTTCGCCTAATCTTGATATGAAACGGCTGAGGGCGGCCATGCATCCGGTAAGCTTCTGAACATCCTTCACCTTTTTGGGTGGCTTCATGTCCAAGACGGCTTTGACTTTCTCCGGGTTAGGGCGTATGCCGTCATGACTGACGACATTGCCAAGTAGTATGCCAGAAGGAACACCAAAGATGCACTTTTTGGGTTTAATTTCCACTGGAATGTGTTAAGGGATGCAAAGGTGTGTTCCAGGTTGTCAACAAGGGTATGTGCTTCCTTGGTTTTGACAACTATATCATCAACATAAGCCTCGATGAGGTTGTCTTTTATCTCGTCTTTGAGGCAGGCCTGTATAGCACGTTGGTAGGTAGCCCCGGCGTTCTTGAGCCCGAACGACATGGTCATGTAGCAGTAGGCGCCGAAAGGCGTGATAAAAGATGTCTTGATCTGGTCGTCCTTTTTTAGAGCGATCTGGTGATAACCAGAGTAGCAATCGAGAAAGGAAAGCAGCTCGCAACCGGCGGTTGAATCTACAACCTCGTCTATGCGAGGTAAGCCGAAGGGGTCCTTAGGGCAGTGTTTGTTGAGATCAGTGTAATCAACGCACATTCTCCATTCATTATTCTTTTTGCGTACAAGAACCGGGTTGGCTAACCAATCCGGATGATACACTTCTTTGATAAATCCGGCTGCCAAAAGCCGTGTAACTTCTACCCTAATCGCCTCCTTTTTGTCGCGAGCGAACTGTCGTAGCTTCTGCTTGATAGGTTTGGCCTTACCGTTGACATTCAAGGAGTGCTCGATCAAGTTCTGAGGTACACCGGGCATGTCAGCAGGTTTCCATGCGAACATATCCACGTTGCTCCTCAAGAACCTGACGAGCGCGTCTTCCTATTTGGGATCCAGGTTGGCCCCGATAAGGGCCGTTTTGCTGGGATCACCGTCGACCAGCTGGATCACCTTGTGCTCCTTGGACTTGATGTTCTTGCGTGGAGCCTCGAGCTCTGGGATCTCCAGGTGGTCGGTCGAGGTCTTCTTGGAGTCGAGCATGGTCTCGGCCATGCGAATAGAGAGGTCGTGAGCCTCTGCTATTTTGAAAATGTCGTCCTCGCAGGTATAAGCTGCGTACACATTGCCTCGGAGGGTTAGAACTCCTTTCTCGGTAGGCATCTTGAGCACCAGATACCTGTAATGAGGTATGGCCATGAACTTGGTGAGCGACGGTCGACCAAGAATAGCATGGTAGGTGTCGTCGAAGTCAGCGACCACGAAGTTGACGTAGTCAGTGCGGAAGTGGTCCGGGGTCCCAAACTGCACAGGTAGCGTGATCTGCCCGAGAGGTGTAGAGCTCTGTTCGGGGAGAACACCCCAGAACTGTGCCTCGTATGGCTTGAGGTCTGCCTGGGCCATCTTCAGGGCAGGCAGATTGTTCTTGAACAGTATATCGATGGAGCTGCCACCGTCGATCAATACTCTGTCGAATTGAACCTTGTTGATACAAGGATCAAGGACCAGGGGAAAACATCCTGGCTCAGGTATTGCGGCCCATTGGTCCTTTCTGCTGAAGGAGTTTTTGCGGTGAGACCATGAAGGGAGCCGCGGATCAGTGAGGAGGTTGTCGATGTTGGCCACGTTCAAGCAAGCGCGGGCGAGCAGCTTGCGTTCTCGTTTGGTCTCGATGGACACTTTGCCTCCGATGATGGTGTGCGCGCGATCGGTTGGCTTGATGTACTTGTGATGAGGATCTGCGTCTTCGTCGTCGTCATCCTTGTTACGCTGTTCCCCTACGTCGTTAGGCTTGTCGCATGTATCCGAAGCCTATTGACGCGTGTAGATAGACTTGAGAACGCGGCAATTTTCCATGGTATGGTTTGACTTAGGATGGAGCTGGCAGGGCCCTTTCAATGCTTTGGCGTAGTCGTCTTCGTAGTTACGACGTCCGCCACCTTTTTTAACGGTGTTGACCTCACCGTCGTCTTCCCGAGCACGCTTGCCCCTGTAATCGTCATGGTGGTTGCGCCGCTGATTACGTTGGTCACGGTGGTCGCGGGAGTTGTTGCGCTGGTTGCGGCGGTCAAAATTGTCGTTTCGACCACGGTTGCCGCGGTAGTCGTCGCGGTGTGGGGGGGTGGTCGGAGCGTGGAACCCTTGCTGCTTCTTCAATAATTATCTTTTTAGCATCGTCGGCGTCCGCATATTTCTTAGCGGTGGCTAGGAGCGCTGTGACCGATTCAGGTCTCTTGCGGAGGAGCTTGTCCCTTAGGGCGTCGTGGAAGCGAAGGCCAGTGATGAAAGCCTCGATTGCCTCATTGTCGGAGATTGATGGGACCTTCATGCGCATCTCCGAGAAACACCGGACGTACTCGCGCAGTGGCTCATCTTTTCGATCTCGAATCCATTGCAGATCATATTTGTTGCCCGGTTGTTCGCAAGTAACAATGAAGTTGTCGATGAAGGCTTGCTTGAGCTCTTGCCAAGAATCAAAGTAGTTCGCCGGCAAGCTGACTAGCCATTGGTGACCTGCATGGCCAACAGCGACTGGGAAGTAGTTAGACATGACGTGCTCGTCAGCCATGGCTGATCTGCACGCAGTTTCGTAGAGCATGACCCATAATTTGGGGTTCACCTTGTCCGTCATACTTCTAAAGTTTCTCGAGCTTGAAGTTCTTGGGCCATATGACTTGGCGAAGGTGTGGAGTAAACTGCTTCAAACCCGGCGGGCCGTGGGCAGTGTCATATTCCATACGGCGATAACTTTCGTGGGATGCTCGATCATTGGCTCTCTGGTTGATGCGATCGCGTAGATCGTGTTCCCCGAGGTAGCGGCGGAGATCGTTATTGCCATCACGGCGATCCCGGTTGCCATCCTGATTAACCCTGCGACCACGGCGATTATCGCTGTTATCTCGGCGGTTGTCTTCCCGAACGTCGTGGCGGTTGTCCTCCCGACGACGGTTGTTGTCCCGACCACCATCATGACCACCGTTTCCACCTTGATGGTTGTCTGATGGGTCGTTGTTGCGCGAGCCACGTTGGTTGGGTGGCTGTGAGCGACTTGAGTATTGGCGGCTGTGGCTTGATTCGACTGAAACGGATGGAGCCCGGGCTTGATTCACCATCTCTACGGTCTGAGCCATAGCAGCCGTTAGATAAGCTTGTATATCATCGCACACTGCTTGGGTTTCGGGGGTCTTGGGTAGCCGTTGCATTGTCGCCATGGCGATGGCTACGTTGGCGCTTGGAGTCCTGAAGACCTGTTTGTCCCCCACCCTGTCGAAAGCATTGTTGAGGTTGCATGGCTGGACCCTTATGCGTCGTGCCTCCCCTTCTGCTTCAGCTTCGATTTGCCAGCGATTAAACTGTCCAATATTACGTGCCTCGCGTGCAATCCTTTCTTGTTCTGTTTCGCCAACTGCTGGCGGTTCGTCGTTGCTGACAACATTGATCAAATCCCCTCGCCTTGGCGGGAAAGACGGGAATTGTGGGAACCCCAGGGCGTGGTCTGGGATATCCAGATCGTATTCGGCGCCTTCATCATCGTGATGCTGGAGCTCGGTGTGGACGGAGGCGTTAGATGCGATGCCAGACGAGGAGCTGGAGTCACCCTCTTGGACCGTGTGGACGGATCCTTCTTGATAATCCTCAATCCGGATCATGTTGACGAAGTTGCTTGGCCTCGGCCGAGGCTGATGTACAAAACACAGATCCGAGCAGCGTTGTATGTTATACGCGTAGTTGGAGGCAGCGTTTCGCAGGCCGTAGGGCTGGGCCTGGTAGTTCTCCATCGGGGCTTCGTACTCGGAGAGCCGGAGACCCGTCGCGGAGGCTGGCCGGCGACGAGCGGAGCGCCCTTCAGGAGTAGATATGACCACGAGATCTGTACCAAGTTGTAAAGGATGACTGGCCCGAGCTGGTCGGGTAGATCTGTTGTGGGGAGCGGTTACCTGCTCATTAGGTTGACTTTGAATTGTACTTACCAGAGCTAGGGTTTCAGCGAGTTTGGTGCCGACCCGATCGATGGAGTCGAGCAGGTCGGTGTTGTCGATCTGCTTCCCTTTGTAGCGGGGAAGCGGACGACGGGTTGTCGGCGTGGCTGAAGATGATGCAGGCGTGGTCGGAGCCAGATGTACCGTGGTCGGAGCCAGATCCATTGTGGTCGGAGCTGTATCCACCGTGGTCGGAGCCGTATCCACCGTGGTCGGAGCCGTAGCCGATGCAGGTGAAGCAGTGGTCGACGCAGATTGAATCCGCGCTTCCTCCGTGGTCATGGCGATGAAGTCGTCGGAGCCGGTGGTCCAGGTGATCTGGCCGACGGTGAACGTGAGGCCGTTCGGCGTAGCCATGGAGCCTGACATGATGACCATCTTGTTTGCTTGGAGAGCAGTACGCACACCCCCTACCTGGCGTGTCACTGTCGATGAAATATGGTCGGCAGTCTACCTAGGAGTATGCCCAAGGTAGTAGATTATCGGTAGACAGATGCGCAAGCCACAAACAAGACAGTGACGCAAGACAGACACGGGGTTTTATCCAGGTTCGGCCGCCAAGAAGGCGTAATACCTACGTCCTGTGTCTGATTGTATTGCTGTATGTCAATGAGAGATGTTTTTTAGAGGGGTCCCCTGCCCGCCTTATATAGTCCGGGGGGCAGAGTTACAGATCTGGAAACTAATCCTAGTCAGTTACAATTGCCATAGGTGGCCGGATAAGGATTCCTATTCTAACCGACCAAGATCTTGCTTGATCGCCAAATCTGTATTGACTCCTTGCGCGGGACTCCGAACAGGTTGGCCAGGCCGCGCGTCGTCTTTTGGTGGACCGAACCCACTGATCTGGGCCAGCCCAAGCTTAGCCGTAAGGGTATAGGGGTTAATACCCCCACAATATGACATCATGGACTCTGCACTGTTTCACGGTTGCGCCATCTACCCCAATCTTGGTTGGCTCGACCAAGCTTCTATTGATGAGCTCATTCAAGTAACTTCTCCCTAGCTGCTCCATACTTTTCCTGTCCTATCCAAGAATCAGTCCTTCGGCAACCCACATCAATATCAACTGGCGGCAATCAATGGAATAATCCTCTGGAAACACACTCAGATATAACAAACAACTCTTTAGATGATGAGGAAGGTAAAAGTAACTCAGCAGCAAAATTATTTTCATCTTATCAATGGGAGAATCTTTGTCAACTGCAGCAGCAATAGATCTCAATACATTGACCCAGACTTCCACTGTTTTGCTTATGTTGGCTAATAAACCAGCTATACTGATTATGGCTAATGGTAAGGCGCAACATTTCTTTAAAATATCATCGGATACTTTTCTCAAATCTGGGTGACAATCATCACCGGAGAAAAATAGCCTCGTAAAGAATAATCTCTGAGAGTCATCATCACTAAGTGGCTTGGCTTCATACATTTGTGCGGCAATACCAGTACAGCATTTGTTGGCTACTGCTTTTCTTGCTGTGTTGTAGTAATAATTGTGCTTCCATTGTCATTGATAGGTAAGGCAGATCGTACAAGGTCCCATGCTGATTCACTCCAGATATCATCAATCAAGATGAAGTACCTGCATGCATTAATTACGGAATCATGTTATTATGTAAGGCCACCATGAATTTGAGCATATTCTGATGAAATTAAAGAAATCGGAGAAATGTAACGAGAAGATGGATCATCGTGGCACACTTTTCTATCAGTAAGTATTACTGTATGTCTGTATTATACATGAGAAATACAGACTGTAAACTCCTAATATTTAATAAATATGTTACAACTTCCAAAATAGTTAGTGCCGCATTAGAACACCTAGAGACCCACTCAAAAGACATGACACATTCAGTTAAAAAACTGAGTTCCAAAATGAGATTTTTATGGATATTTAGAATTATGGTCATATTTTCCAAGAAGTAATTTTACTGAATATGGATTAGATGGTGTAAAGTAAAATTTTTACCAAAATGATGCACAGTTGACTTGAGTTTGTTCATTGTTGTAACATCTTTAATGATGACATTTGATAGATATGCTGAACCATTGAAGTATCTGAGGTAGTTTAATGCTGTCAAGTTCATTAGGCCAGGAAAAAAATGAATCATTTTTTAAAATTCCCAGAAAATTTCATAAATGGCCTAATAAATAGGTGAGCTCATGTGATGAACAAATATTGCACGACATTATTCTAGCTAGATGAACTGGTTAACTATTAGAAAAAGAAATAATATTGATTACCTCTTGTCCTTTAAGCATTCTTTCACTGTGCGGATGAGCTGCTCAACTGTCTCTAACATCTGTGACTGGTCAAAATGGCTCTTGCTTATTTGAGACAATATATCTCTAAGAAGTTTCTTCATATCTGGAGTTTGTGATACAGACACAAAAGCCCGGCTATCAAAAGCAGCTTCAGTGATTTTGTGGTACACCTCCATGGCGAGAGTGGTCTTCCCCTGTCCACCTATCCCATAGATGGACACCACCTTGTGCTCCTTGTCTTCACATCTCAATAAGCTGATGATCTCCTCACGAGGCGCATCGATTCCAACAAGATCCCTGGTCTCCTGAAAGAGTGCAGGTACTCGAGGATCCAAGAGCACTGGTTGAGATGACGAGGCAAGGAGACACTCATTGATGTCGTAGTAGCGTTTGCCCCGCTCGCTCTGCTCGCTCACAAGGCTCTTGAGTTCTCAGATCTCCTCTGCTATTTCTTCGTCTTTGAACAACCTCTTCAGCTTTTGCATTTTCTTGCGCACATAGCTGGCCTTGGAGCCTCTATGGCTGTGATTGAGCATGAAACGGTCGATGCAATCCTCGATGTCGTAGGACAGCTCACGTACCTTGCTCCTCCAGTCCTTGGCGCGTGGATCGATCTGGTCGTCGTCCTTCTCGGCGAGCATCCGCAGAACGGCATCCATGGTGCTCAACTCGTCTCGCAGGAAGCAGATCTCGCTCTCGACTTTTTTGGCGAGCTTGTACTTCTTGGTGAGCATGGCGGCCAGCTTGCCGATGACGGAGCCCAACACGCTCGTGGCGGCGTTCGCCATCACTTGGCGTGGGGTGGTGTGGTGGTGAAATGCAAGCAGCGCGGGTTGGCCGTGCCTCACTCTCAGTCAAGTCAAGGTGTCCCCACATCGTCTTTGTGCCCTTGTCAGAGAATGTTCCAATCTTAGTCATGATTATGTCCAAAGAGACAACTTGTCAATTGTTTACTGCTCAACACGGATAGAGTAACAACCAAAAAATCTACACACCAAATATCACAACTACAAATTTTTTGTTTTTAACCCCATGTAATGTTGAGTGACAACTGTAGGAGCCAACCCTAGGTGTTGCATTAGTTGTAACCCAACAAGACAATTTCATGAGCATAGCATGTCATTTGTTAATTATGTTTATTTAAATCCTAACAAATAAAATGTTGCATACATTATCAACTCAAATTGTGATTTGGATTTCCATTTGCTTTACCACTCTTTTAAAGTAATAAACCACAAAGTAATTATTAATCAAACCAAAGAATAAATGCTTAAAATGAAAACTATTTCTATTTTTGTATAACAAAACTACAACTATTTTTGTTACACAAAATAGCTAAATAAAGTCCCTAATATATATAAAAGAGTGTTGTGGGCCTCACATCTAAAAATCCAATGAATAAGGTACACCAGATTTGAATTCAAACTCCAAACCAAATTTGAATTCAAATAAAGAAGAAGAAAAACAAAACAGAAAAAGAAAAGAAGAAGAGCCTCGTAACCGGCTCGGCCTGCTCGGCCCGCTAGCCAGCCCAGCCTACGCGCGGCAGCACCAGGCCCAGCAAGCCGGCCCAACGCGCCGCTCACGCCCGCGCGCCCTTTTGCCCCGCCTGCTGCCGCTGCCAACCGGACCCCACGCGTCAGCCACTCCCGGCAACAGTGCCTTCTTCCTCCCCACGCCGGCTTCTCCTCCCGACCGAGTCCCGACCGAAGCGGTAGGTGTGGGCCCAGGGTCACGCAAATCGTCTGGCCATGTTCCCTTGGCGCCGCACCCACGCAACACCTACGCTAACTACCCCGCGCCCGTGAACCGTCCGATGCGTTCGGCGCATCGCCTGCCGTCCTCCCCGTCCGCCATGGGTGAAGCTTGGACCTTGGGGCTATAAAGCGACGCCCAGAGCGCCCTAGGGATTCCTCAGCCCACCGCCGCCGTTCGGTGGCCCAACTGCCCGCACCACTCCGAGAGAAGAGGGCCGAGAGGGAAATTCGAAAGAGGGAGGCGAGCAGGGAGCTCGGAGACGTCAATCACTGGAGCTCGGAGTGCCGCCCCGAGCGCCTACCCCAACGACGTGGCTTCCACCACTAGGCAGCGCCTCGCCACCGCACCACCACCGAACGCCACCAAGCACCACTTAGTGAGTTCCATTACTGAGACCTTCTCCTAGCCCATGGACGCCATCGCAGTGCACGCGCTCGCCGCGCTCGGAACGCCGCCGCCATGGCACGGCCGCCGCATGCGCATCCGGCCGCCTCGCTGGACTAGGAAGTACCATAGAGCACCGCCGTGATGCCTGGAGGATAGCTGCGTAGACCAAGAAGCCGTTAGCCGGCCGCAGCGCCCTGGCCACGTGCACCGGACCTCGGGCGGAGCTCCATCGTGCACCACCACCGCGTGCGGACTATACCGCGCCCTATGGTCGTCGTCGACGCTACATCATGCCTCCCCGCTAATCGTTTGAAGGAAAACGGGGCACCAGGACCCCTGGAACTGCCCCTAGATGCCCCGCCGACGAGCACCGCCACACCGAGCCATCGACCACCGTGGCCAAAGCCCTAGGAAGCCCTGGCCGCCACCTTGACCCCACCATCGTACTCGCCGAGGCCTGGCGATGCTTTTCCCACCTCAATTGAACGCTAGCGCCGCTGTGGGAGCTCACCGGTGAGCTCACCACCGGTGGGAGCACGCCGGGGGAAGAAGCAGGGGAATTCCCCTCGCCGGCCACACTCACATGCACCCGGTGCACGTAGACCATGCCAAAGGAAAGAGGGATGGACTCGGTGCACCGAAGACCCAGCCTACGGTCAATGGACCGTGAACACAAGTCCACCATGAGCCACGCTGTGTGGGCCAATCTATGGACCGAAGCCCAGAGGAGGCCCTTGGCTACGACGTGGCAGCGCCATAGCATGCCATGTGGTGGGCCAAAGCCCAGCCCGTATCTAGGCCCAACCGGCCCAGTTTGGACCCGCCCTGTGTTGACCGATTGACCGGACCCACATGTCAGCGATACAGAGACTCTGGACCCACTGTCAGTGGGTGACATCATGCTGACATCGTAACAACGTCACGCGGGTCCCACCTGTCAGTAACAAACACAGCCGAGGTGACGTCATGATGATGTCACGGTGACGTCAGCTGCTGATGTCAGCAGCTCTGGCCCCCTGTCAGTGACTATGCTCCGTTGACCATTGACTCGCCCGTTGACTTTGACTGGACCCACATGTCAGCGACCCAAGAGCCCCTGGTCCCACCTGTCGGAACTGATGACGTTGATGACGTCATGCTGACGTCAAGATGACGTCAGCGGAACCCCACCCGTCAGCTCGGAACCGAGATGATGACGGCATACTGACGTCATGATGGCGTCAGCATGCCACGTGGACCAGTCACAGTGTGACACGTGTCAGCCCAGGATTAATTTAGCCTTTTTCCATTTTCAGAAATGATTGAAACTTCGGAAATTCATAACTAATTCATACGAACTCAGAAAAATACAAGGCCAGGACCAAAATTCATCTAAAATCGAGCTCCACGCAATGAACCCATGTTTGAGTGCATTTGGTTCTTTTGAATTTTCATTGCTTGTTGTGCTATTCTATAGACGTCGCTAACGCGACTATAATGCGATCGTTTGCAGACTCGGAGGAGAACCTGACGGACGAGGACCGAGAGTACCGTGAGGAGTACGAAGACGACTTCACTGAAGGTGCCACATCCCACCCAATCTCGTAGCACCTATTACGCATGGCTCATATAGAACTGCTATTGCTTTACTTTATTGTTATACTCACGCTATGATAGGATTTGCATGGTAGTATGCTTCCTTGATGGCCTTTACCTTGACGCAACCTTACCCCTGCTTACCCTGCTATTAGGCTAGACACACGCTTGCTGCTATATTTCATTGCTTATACTTCTACTACGCTTGTACTATATTGATGCATGGTGGAAACTGGTGTTATCTGGACTATGGGGAGAGTGCTGCGTGTGTGACTTGGGTGCATGGAGGGTAAGGGTTGTGTCGACTAAGTTGGAGTATATGACAAGCCTGGGGCAAGTCTTGCCGTGGGGTGCTACCTAGGCACCCCTAGAAATGGATACCTGTGGTGGGTAAATGGTATATGAGATGGTCCTGGGTGTGAACCTGTGATGGGAGGAGCCCAGGGCGGAGGCGCTGTGGTGGCACGGTAAATAGAAACCCTGATGAAGACATTCTGGCTTGGTCATCCCTAAGGACTTACTAGTACTCAGATTCACCAGGAAGCCTTATGTACCACTCGCCCTATATGGTGCGGGACGGCCGGACTACTTGGTAGGATATTGCCACTAGTGCTAGGTTGATAGCGGACAGTGTAAGGAGGTATGGGGCGCGGAGGATTTCCCCCACACCCTTCTGAGACTTCATGGAGACCTTGTGGACCCGGCTCATGACTCATAGTTTCAGCCACCCTAGACTAGACTTGGGGTGTACCAGGGCTAAATGGTAGAGTGGCATTATCCTAGGCCAGCAAGCGGCCGGAATCAGCCTAGTTGACGACGGTCAGCAAAGAAGGCAGATCTTGTGGTTATGTAAAACCTCTACAGAGTGTATGGTTGATCGATCGATACATATGCCGACTTGTTGGCTATGGACCTTTCCTGGGTTTCGCTTAAACTAGATAGCGAGATGAGTCCTTCTCTTCTTTCCCCGTGAGAGAGTGTCGGACGTAGCCGGGGGCTACGGACCATGAGACAGTGCCGAGAGGGAGTTGGCCTGTCGACTGAGCGATGGTATGGTGATGATATGGAGATGGTGGTATATCGATCCCAGGATCGAAACCTGGCACTGGACGGGAATGGGGTGGAATGTGTGTGGGAATGGTGTTAAAACTTGACTACACTATTATATACTTGATATAGTAAAACATAGGAAACCCCAGCCTTATAGGTTCCTTTTGATTATATCCAACTTGCATCCAATTTCCCCAAAGCAATGCTCATAGGGTGGGAGTGGCTAGTACAAATCGTACTGATAAATTTTGGCACACAGGTTCTGCTGAGGAGTTTAGCTCTGAGGAGTTTGACTGTTGAGGGGTTCTTTCCTAAACTCGAGTTTTGGCGATCTTATCTTCAAGCTATTCAGAATGAATGCTACTTTTGATTCCGCCAATGCGGCAATGTAATAATTTATGTAATTCCGCACTTTATGTACTCTGATATTATCGTTGTATGGATGTGGTATTCGACTGGAATTTGGGTAATATGATCTACAACGGTCATAATACACTTCGACTCTATGGATTTCCCTTCGCGGAAATCAGGTCATTTTAGTTGGTATCAGAGCCATACTTTACCCTAGGACAAAACCCTCAAAAATGGATGATAGAATAGGACTTAAACAGCCCTTCCTTCGGTTATATACTGACCCTGCATTTACTTTTATGCAAGGCTTATCTATTTATTGACCTGCTGACACCTGTTTCCTTAAAACATGCAGATGGCAACGAACATCGAATGGCCGCCTCTAGGACCGCTACCTCTGGACCACGCCAAGCTTACCTTTGACCTACGTGAGCTCGGGGGTTTCGCACAGACCCTCTGCCAAATTCTCGCCACGTTAGGAGTCCCTGACGAGCGCATCAAGATCACCTGCACCAGGAAGTCAGCTTAGGAAGGAGGAATCGAAGGACCAGTTGTCACCTCAGTCGAGTTCCCAGCTAGCACTACCTTACCTTCTGTCCCAGCTTTCACCGAGTTGACTATAGAGGACACAGTCAAGGAGGGACTATGAGCTGTCTCACACAAGGCACTTCGCAGAGTGATGAGGGACCACTACGAGCACCTGAAGATGACAGAGTTCCATCTACTTCCCCAGGCCCTCGACCTCAGCCTTACCCCTAGTGAGCAGAGTTTCACAGCCGGAAGAGTTATCTTTGCCGAGGAGGACAGATGCCTTCGTGTCTCGGCAATCCACCTACTAGAGCAGGACAGGTACATGACCTAGCTGGAGCAGAGGAGACGTCAGGACTAGGCCCTTCTGTGGGAGTACCAGGAGCGAGACTCGCAGGGAGCACAGGAGCGAGCTAGTCTACTTTAGACAGTTGCCAAGCTATAGGACGAGCTCAACCGTCGTGAAGGAGTCCACAGAGCCGAGGTCAATGACTTATAGGACAAAGCTGCCGACCTAGGCAACAGGAACTGCTACCTTGATAGCAAGGTCTTGGAGTTGCAGAGAGAGTTGGATGACAAGAAGGCTGAGTTCAACCGTAGAGGAGACAGAGAGAGGACCAAGGGCATTGATATGCTAAAAATCCAATCTAAGAACAAGACCATGACTCAGGGGCTAGAAGAGTTTAGGAAGAAGGCCGTTCGCAACCAGGGTCACCTGATCGAGGCACTCAAGAAGAACAAGTACCTACAGGACAAGTGTGAGAGGACATGGCAGGCTTGGCAGAAGTCTGACAAGAAGCGCCTCAGGGAGATGAAGGGTACGTGGGATCAGCTACCCAAGGAGATTCGCAGCAAGACAAAGCCTAGGATAGAGGAGTTTGAGTTAGCCTCGACTCGCCTCAACCTAGACGCCTGCCCTACCCTACCTGGAGCCAAGTCTACTAAGGAGCTCACCGAGGCCTTGAAGTATGTGTCCCGACTTCACAAGTCTGACGAGGAGATCGAGATCGAGAACAGTCGTATCCTAGCTACGGTGTACGAGTTAGAGTAGATGACCCTGCGTGGTCATGAGTCATATCAGTGGCTTCCATAAGTTGTACCCCATGATGTACCCCTTATGAGATGTAATATGAGATACTATGCGTAGTATGATTCTCGCGAGTCTTCAAGTGTAGCTACTGGAGATGATGCTATGTAATAAAAACCCATGTAATGAATGTTTTGGATCTTATTGCTTCTTTGTAATGAGTGTTAGATAGTATAAATATTTTTCTTTAAATCGTCAAAATCATGTAATCATACTGAATTATAAGCACTTATGGCACAAACACTAAAATTCCTATGATCTGTGTTGCAGATGCCGAACCGCCGATCTGATCGCCTAATGAACCGTGGACGTGCGCCCACCCCCAAACCAGTCGAACCAAATGGGGGGGGGCGTGGTGGCAACAACCGTGGCCGTGGCCGTGGCCGTGGACATGGAGGGATACCCTTCAACCTGGAGAATACCCCACCACCTGAGGAGAACATTCCGCCACCACCACCACCGAACCTGGCAAAGGTGATGGCACAACAAACCCAGCTTCTTGCAGCTCTTGTAGACAGAGCAAACCATCGCCAGGGAGGCCAGCAGAATGACTTCCAAAGGAAGTTGGAGGGATTTCTGAAGCTGAGGCCACCTACCTATGATGGCACCGACCCTGACCCGCTTGTAGCCGATGACTGGCTCAAGGAGGTGGAAAAGAAGCTCGACCTCACCACCTTCACCGACGATGAGTGTGTTGGAGCTGCCACACACCAGCTCACAGGTGCAGCACGCACCTGGTGGGATAGTTTCAATGATTCCCATGAGGACCCTACCAACATCTCGTGGGAAGAGTTCGCCGAAGCATTCACTGAGTATCACATTCCCAAGGGTATCATGGAGGCCAAAGCTGAGGAGTTCCGCAACATCAAGATGGGAAAGGACAGGGTGACTAAGTACACTACTCGTTTCACCAACCTTCTACGCTATGCACCTTCCTATGTTGTGAACTCTAAGAAGGAGAAGCTATACTATTACCGCAAGGGACTTAACCCGCACATCAAGCTAAAGTTTGGCGGTATTGAGAGTAGCACGCTGCGTGCTCTGGTGGATCGCTGCATCCAGATCGAGAAGGATCATGCTGAAGCTAGAGAGGAGTACAGGGAGAGGAAGCGTAAGCCTAAGGAGTCCTTCTGTGGCCGTGATCGCAAGAGGTTCCATAGAGAGGCACCATCTAGGGAACGCTCTCGCCACAACAGGGATGACAACCCTAGATCGAGTAGGGGTAGTGGAGGCTACACCACCAAATACTCCCGCCCTACTCAGGATCGTTACACCCGAGACCGTTATGCTCAGGACCGCAACACTCAGGACTGTTCCAACCCTCCCCGCTCAGCGAATGAACATCCAACATAGAACCGCCCTGCACCAAGCACTAGAAACTGGAAGGCACCCGCGCCAACCCCTACAGGTGGTATGCCTTTCACCTGCTTCGCTTGTGGCCAACCAGGTCACAAAGCCGCTGAGTGCCCTTAGAACTCAGCCGCTCAGAAGTATCAATTCAAGGGATCTGCTACCCGTGGATGTCTCAATCATCTGGACACCGAGGAAGCACAGGCTGCCCCTAATGTTGTGTACGGTATGTTTTTAGTTAATGGCAATACTGCATCAGTTCTATTTGACTCCGGAGCAACTTGTTCTTACATATCATCCAAGTTTGCACGAGAGCATGACCTGCCTGTAACCCCACGTGGAAAGCCTATCATCACCAGTTCACCTTTAGGAGACCTAAAGTACACACACATCTATAAGAGAGTGAGTCTTACCATTGAGGGTCTTATCTTTGAAGCCGACCTAACGCTATTACCTTCCACGAGCCTAGACGTCATCTTAGGTATGGATTGGCTAACCATTCACCGAGGTATCATATCATGTTCACCTAGATACGTCCAAGTGACCCACCCATCAGGCCAAGTTATTAGATGTGAACCTTAGTCCGAAAAGTCCACTTCTATCCTATGTGCCCTTAAAGCCAGTTGAGAATCACAAAAAGAAGAGAAGACAGTGCATGACGTGCTTGTGGTCAGAGACTATCCCGATGTATTCCCTAAAGAATTACTGGGTATGCCACCAGACCATGATGTAGAGTTCATCATTGATCTTTTGCCGAAAATCAGGTCATTTCAGTTGGTATCAGATGAAGATTCGAGAGAGTGACATTCCGAAGACAGCTTTCGTGACTAGGTATGGGTAGTTTGAGTTCACTGTGGTGTCCTTTGGACTCACGAATGCTCCCGCCTACTTCATGAACATGATGAATAAGGTTTTCATGGATGAACTGGATAAGTTCGTGGTAGTATTCATTGATGACATCCTTGTTTATTCACCCACTGCCGAAGAACATGAACATCATCTGAGAACTATGCTTGAGAAACTAGCCCAACATCAGCTCTACGCAAAGTTCAGCAAATACGAATTTTGGCTACAGGAAGTTGTCTTCCTAGGCCATGTACTATCAGCTGAAGGTGTCACAGTTGACCCAGCCAAGATTGAAGCTGTGAAAGAGTGGGATCAACCCCGTAATGTGATAGAAGTCAGAAGTTTCTTGGGATTGGCTGGATATTATCGCCGATTCATTGAAAACTTCTCCAAGATAGCCCGTCCGATGACCAACCTTCTGAAGAAGACTAAGGAGTTTGAATGGACGCCCAAGTGCGAACAAAGCTTCCAGGAATTGAAACAGAAGCTTACCACAACTCCTATACTAGCATTGCCTGACATCAGCAAAGATTTCATGGTCTATTGTGATGCATCCCGTCAAGGACTTGGTTGTGTATTGATGCAAGATGGAAGAGTGATAGCTTATGCTTCTCGACAGTTGAAAGAACACGAGAACTGTTACCCTACTCATGATCTTGAGTTAGCAGCAGTTGTGCATGCCTTGAAGATCTAGAGGCACTACTTGATAGGCAACAAGTGTGATATCTATACCGATCACAAGAGCTTGAAGTACTTTTTCACTCAGGAAGATCTGAATATGAGGCAACGCTAATGGCTAGAATTGATCAAGGACTATGACCTAGAAATTCACTATCATCTGGGAAAAGCTAATGTAGTTGCAGATGCTCTCAGTCGCAAGAGTTACTGTCACACTCTGATCACAGAATCCATACCACCTAAACTCAAGGAAGAGATTGAAGATTTCCAGCTTGAGATGCTATCGCATGGCTTGTTGAATGAACTCTGCATACAGTATGATCTCACAGATCGCATTCGTCAAGCTCAGAAAAATTGTGAAGAGATCAAATATCTCCGTGGTCTAATGAAACTAGGCTACAAGACCAACCACCATGAAGATGAACAAGGAACCATCTGGTTCAAGGACAGAATCTATGTTCCTTCTGATCCAGCACTATGAGAGGAAATTCTGTCAGAAGCTCATGATTCCAAGTACTGTATTCACCCTGGAGGTTCAAAGATGTATCAAGACTTGAAGAAACACTTTTGGTGGAAAGGCATGAAGACAGACATTGCGGGACATGTGGCACGATGTGACACCTGTAATAGAGTCAAGGCTGAACATCAAAGGCCTGCAGGATTGCTAAAGCCTCTTGATGTTCCCGAGTGGAAATGGGAGAGCATATCCATAGATTTCATAGTTGGATTGCCCCGTACACAGAAAGGCAATGATTCCATCTGGGTGATTGTTGATCGTTTGACCAAGATTACGCACTTTGTATCGGTTAAGACCAAGACTGATGCCGAAAAATTAGCAAATCTATATGTTGAGCATATTCTCAGACTGCATGGAGCTCCCTCTAGTATTGTATCTGATCGTGGTCCTCAGTTTGTGTCCTGATTCTAGGAAGCTCTGCACAAGTCCATTGGGACCAAACTTGATTTCAGTACCGCTTATCACCCACAGACAGATGGACAGACAGAACGAGTAAATAAGATCTTAGAAGACATGCTTCGTGCTAGTGTACTGAATTATGGCTCTGATTAGGAGAAATGCCTACCCTATGCAGAGTTCTCTTTCAACAACAACTACCAAGCCAGTATCAAGATGTCGCCATTTGAAGCTCTGTATGGTAGACCTTGTAAGACACCTTTGATGTGGTCTCAACCAGGGGAAAGATCGTTCTTTCACTCTACAAAGATTCAAGATGCCGAAGAAGGAGTTGCCCAAGTAAAGGAGAATTTGAGAATTGCCCAAAGTCGATACAAGAGCTATGCTGACAAAAGAAGAAGAGAACTTGAGTTCAATGTGGGAGACTTCGTCTATCTTAAGGTATCCCTGCTACGTGCAACTGTCAGATTCCACGTGAAAGGCAAGCTTGCCCCTAGATTTGTTGGGCCATACAAGATCTGTAAGAGGATTGGAAAACTTGCTTACAAACTTGAGCTACCTGAGGAATTGGCGGGTGTACATCCCATATTCCATGTCTCACAGCTACGCAAGTGTTTGAGAGTGCCCGATGAAGTAGTTCCAACTGATACACTTGACATTCAAGATACACTTGAGTATAAAGAACATCCTATCCAAATTCTGGGTAGAGATACCAAAGAGACCCGAAGCAAAACTATTCCTATGTGCAAGATCCAATGGAGCAATCACACTGAGAGAGAAGCAACATGGGAGAAAGAGTCTGACCTCCGGCTACGATACCCTTACCTCTTCGAAGAGTATGTTACACTTTAATCTCGGGGACGAGATTCTGTTAAGGGGGTAGGATTGTAACAACCCAAAAATCCACACACCAAAAATCACAACTACAAAATTTTTGTTTTTAACCCCATGCAATGTTGAGTGACAACTGTAGGAGCCAACCCTAGGTGTTGCATTAGTTGTAACCCAACAAGACAATTTCATGAGCATAGCATGTCATTTGTTAATTATGTTTATTTAAATCCTAACAAATAAAATGTTGCATACATTGTCAACTCAAATTGTGATTTGGATTTCCATTTGCTTTACCACTCCTTTAAAGTAATAAACCACAAAGTAATTATTAATCAAACCAAAGAATAAATGCTTAAAATGAAAACTATTTCTATTTTTGTATAACAAAACTACAACTATTTTTGTTACACAAAATAGCTAAATAAAGTCCCTAATATATATAAAAGAGTGTTGTGGGCCTCACATCTAAAAATCCAATGAATAAGGTACACCAGATTTGAATTCAAACTCCAAACCAAATTTGAATTCAAATAAAGAAGAAGAAAAACAAAATAGAAAAAGAAAAGAAGAAGAGCCTCGTAGCCGGCTCGGCCTGCTCGGCCCGCTAGCCAGCCCAGCCTGTGCGCGGCGGCACAAGGCCCAGCAAGCTAGCCCAACATGCCGCTCACGCCCGCGCGCCCTTTTGCCCCGCCTGTTGCCGCTGCCAACCGGACCCCACGCGTCAGCCACTCTCGGCAATAGTGCCTTCTTCCTCCCCACGCCGGCTTCTCCTCCCGACCGAGTCCCGATCGAAGCGGCAGGTGTGGGCCCAGGGTCACGCAAATCGCCTGGCCATGTTCCCTTGGTGCCACGCCCACGCAACCCCTATGCCAACTACCCCGCGCCCGTGAACCGTCCGATGCATTCAGCGCATCGCCTGCCGTCCGCCCCGTCCGCCATGGGTGAAGCTTGGACCTTGGGGCTATAAAGCGACGCCCAGAGCGCCCTAGGGATTCCTCAGCCCATTGGCGCCGTTCGGTGGCCCAACTGCCCGCACCACTCCGAGAGAAGAGGGCCGAGAGGGAAATCCGGAAGAGGGAGGCGAGCAGGGAGCTCAGAGACGTCAATCACCGGAGCTCGGAGCGCCACCCCGACCGCCTACCCCGACGACGCGGCTTCCACCACTAGGCAGTGCCTCGCCACCGCACCACCACCGAACGCCGCCAAGCACCACTCGGTGAGTTCCATTGCTGAGACCTCCTCCTAGCCCATGGACGCCATCGCAGTGCACGCGCTCGCCGCGCTCGCAATGCCGCCGCCATGGCACGGCCACCGCATGCGCATCCAGCCACCTCGCTGGACTAGGAAGTAGCCGTAGAGCACTGCCGTGATGCCTGGAGGATAGCTACATAGACCAAGAAGCTGTTAACCATCCACAGCGCCCTGGCCACATGCACCGGACCTCGGGCGGAGCTCCACCGTGCACCACCACCGCGTGCGGACTCCACCGCGCCCTATGGTCGTCGTCGACGCTACATCATGCCTCCCCGCTAACCGTCTGAAGGAAAACGGGGCACCAGGACCCCTGGAACTGCCCCTAGATGCCCCACCGGCGAGCACCGCCACGCCAAGCCGCCGACCACCGTGGACAAAGCCCTAGGAAGCCCTGGCCGCCACCTTGACCCCACCACCGTACTCGTCGAGGCCTGGCAATGCTTTTTCCCACCTCAATTGAACGCTAGTGCCGCTGTGGGAGCTCGCCGGTGAGCTCACCACCGACAGGAGCACGCCGGGGGAAGAAGTAGGGGAATTCCCATCGCTGGCCACACTCACATGCACCCGGTGCACGTAGACCATGCCAAAGGAAAGAGGGATGGACTCGGTCCCCCGAAGACCCAGCCTACGGTCCATGGACCGTGAACACAAGTCCACCATGAGCCACGCTATGTGGGCCGATCTGTGGACCAAAGCCCAGAGGAGGCCCTTGGCTACGACGTGGCTGCGCCACAGCATGCCACGTGGTGGGCCAAAGCCCAGCCCGTATCAAGGCCCAACCGGCCTAGTTTGGACCCGGCCTGTGTTGACCGATTGACCGGACCCACATGTCAGCGACACAGAGACTCTAGACCCACTGTCAGTGGGTGATGTCATGCTGACGTCATAACAACGTCATGCAGGTCCCACCTGTCAGTAACAAACACAGCCGAGGTGACGTCATGATGATGTCACGGTGATGTCAGCTGCTCTGGCCCCCCTGTTAGTGACTATGCTCCATTGACCGTTGACTCACCCGTTGACTTTGACCGGACCCACATGTCAGCGACCCAAGAGCCCCTGGTCCCACCTGTCGGAACTGATGACGTTGATGACGTCATGATGACGTCAAGATGACGTCAGCGGAACCCCACTCGTCAGCTCGGAACTAAGATGATGATGCCATACTAACGTCATGATGGCGTTAGCATGCCACGTGGACCAGTCACAGTGTGACACGTGTCAGCCCAGGATTAATTCAGCCTTTTTCCATTTTCAGAAATGATTGAAACTTCAGAAATTCATAACTAATTCATACGAACTCAGAAAAATACAAGGCTAGGACCAAAATTCATCTAAAATCGAGCTCTACGCAATGAACCCATGTTTGAGTGCATTTGGTTCTTTTGAATTTTCATTATTTTTTGTGCTATTCTATAGACGTCGCTAACGCGACTATAATGCGATCGTTTACAAACTCGGAGGAGAACCTGACGGACAAGGACCGAGAGTACCGTGAGGAGTACGGATACGACTTCACTGAAGGTGCCATATCCCACCCAATCTCGTAGCACCCATTACGCATAGCTCATATAGAACTGCTATTGCTTTACTTTATTGTTATACTCACACTATGATAGGACTTGCATGGTAGTATGCTTCCTTGATGGCCTTTACCTTGACGCAACCTTACCCCTGCTTACCCTGCTATTAGGCTAGACACACGCTTGCTGCTATATTTCATTGCTTATACTTCTACTACGCTTGTACTACATTGATGCGTGGTGGAAACTGGTGTTATCTGGACTATGGGGAGAGTGCTGCGTGTGTGACTTGGGTGCATGGACGGTAAGGGTTGTGTCGACCAAGTTGGAGTATACAACAAGCCTGGGGCAAGTCTTGCCATGGGGTGCTACCTGGGCACCCCTGGAAATGGATACCTGTGGTGCGTAAATGGTATATGAGGTGGTCCTGGGTGTGAACCTGTGATGGGAGGAGCCCAGGGTAGAGGTGCTGTGGTGGCACGGTAAATAGAAACCCTGATGAAGACATTCTGGCTTGGTCATCCCTAAGGACTTACTAGTACTCAGATTCACCAGGAAGCCTTACGTACCACTCACCCTATATGGTGTGGGACGACCGGACTACTTGGTAGGATATTGCCACTAGTGCTAGGTTGATAGCGGACAGTGTAAGGAGGTACGGGGCGTGGAGGATTTCCCCCACACCCTTCCGAGACTTCATGGAGACCTTGTGGACCCGGCTCATGACTCATAGTTTCAGCCACCCTAGACTAGACTTGGGGTGTACCAGGGCTGAATGGTAGAGTGGCATTATCCTAGGCTAGCAAGCGACCAGAATCAGCCCAGTTGATGACGGTCAGCGAAGAAGGCAGATCTTGTGATTATGTAAAACCTCTGCAGAGTGTATGGTTGATCGATCGATATATATGCCGACTTGTTGGCTATGGACCTTTCCTAGGTTTCGCTTAAACTAGATAGCGAGATGAGTCCTTCTCTTCTTTCCCCGTGAGAGAGTGTCGGATGTAGCCGGGGGCTACGGACCATGAGACAGTGCCGAGAGGGAGTTGGCCTGTCGACTGAGCGATGGTATGGTGATGATATGGAGATGGTGGTATATCGATCCCAGGATCGAAACCTGGCACTGGACGGGAATGGGGTGGAATGTGTGTGGGAATGGTGTTAAAACTTGACTACACTATTATATACTTGATATGCTAAAACATAGGAAACCCCAACCTTATAGGTTCCTTTTGATTATATCCAACTTGCATCCAATTTCCCCAAAGCAATGCTTATAGGGTGGGAGTGGCCAGTACAAATTGTATTGATAAATTTTGGCACACAGGTTCTGCTGAGGAGTTTAGCTCTGAGGAGTTTGACGGTTGAGGGGTTCGTTCCTACGCTCAAGTTTTGGCGATCTTATCTTCAAGCTGTTCAGAATGAATGCTACTTTTGATTCCGCCAATGCGGTGATGTAATAATTTATGTAATTCCGCACTTTATGTACTCTGATATTATCGTTGTATGGATGTGGTATTCGACTGGAATTTGGGTAATATGATCTACAACGGTCATAATACACTTCGACTCTGTGGATTTCCCTTCGCGGAAATCAGGTCGTTTGAGATAGTGAGCGAAAACAAAAAAAATTGATGCCATGATGTACATTAGTTTAATCACTTGATATATGGTAACCTGAACTGAAAAGGGGAAATTTAGATATTGAAGAAACAGGTAAAAACTACTGGAAACTCTCCAAGCAAGTTAGAAGTTGCTCAACGGCAGATGATGCTGTTTAGTATTTTTGCATAAAATTGAATATTGACTACATGAGTGAATAATAATTGAAAAAATAGGTAATAGCAATATATATTAGAAAAACTCACCTAGAGTCAGAAGTTGATCACTATCGGTTGGAGTTTGTTTAGTATTTTTGGACAAAGCTGAATAACATTCCATGAGAACCTTTAGATTCCATTGGTATGGATGTGGTCATATGAATTTTGCATAGTTGTCGTAATGTTTAGACATAAAAATTCTTGCCGATATCTCCTAGAAATCCGAAGCTAGCCACGCCCCAAAATAAACTTGCAAGCTATGTTCACAACTACGATACAATCATTGTGATCCACATCTATTGCAAACAAGGACTGATTTACTCACCAAGTGAACACACGAAGATTGATTTCTTCAGGGGTAGGCTAAGCTCAATTCTTGGGTATTCAATTGAATACCCAATATTTATGGTAGAACTTGAGTATATATACGCTAGCCCCCAGATGTCCGCGCCGCTGTCCCCCATCTCGCGTCTCGCTTGGTGCGTTCACCCGCAAGCACGTGGGGCTCGCCCGTGCTAGTGGGGACTGCCTCCACCTTCTCGCGCCTAACACCGAGGCAAGACAACAGAAAGGCAACACACGATCTAGTGTTGAAACATCTAGATGCAACAATTGCAACATACGCCTGAAAACAAATGAAACATTTGAAACATGCATCTAAAACACTTGCAAAAATATCTGAAAACACTTTAAATCATTGTAAACATATGCAACATCTAGATAAAACACTTGCATCATATGTGTGAAAACATATACAACATACATATAAACCCACTTGCAACATACGTTGGAAAAACACATGAAACATTTAGAATAGGAGCTTGGAAGATATGTGTACAACTATTGCAACATATGCAACATCACGATCTACTTTTGCAACATCCATAACAAACACTTGCAACATACCTCAAAAACATTTGAAACACTTGAAACAAACGCTTGCAACATATAGTTTCAGCGCAAACATCTCCTTGCCGCTTGGAGGATGGAGGCTCGTCACCATGTGGAGTTCTCCAGAGGCAGCGGTCCAGCGGTGCTTGTAGCCAGCACTCGGTGGTGGCTGCACGACAAGGAAGGGGGCAGCGGCCTCGAGCCGTGCTAGGTAGGGCCAGTAGCCGCACCGCCGCGACTCACAGGCGGCTGCATGCCTGGCAGGGCCGGCCACCGTGCCGCCGTGACTCACAGGTAGCCACGCACCGAAACCATGAGAGGGCAGCCGCGTGCCCATCTAGTAGGGCTGGCAGTCGAGCGCCGCATGTGGGAGCGGAACCGAGTGCTGCGAGCAGGAGCGAAGTGGAGCGGAGCAAGGTGTGCAAGAGTTGATTTTGTTTTTTATTAGGCGAGCAGCGCATGCGACACTAAGCGAAGCGAGGCGTTTGACCTTCCAGACGTCTTAATGGTAATATTACCATTTATTATGAGCCATAAGAAGCAGCCTACAGGGAAGAGCCGGCACCTCCATACCAGGCTACTCGTGGACGAACGCGGTGGAGAGCTCGAGCGGCGTTGCCGCCGCTACATTCCAAGGTGAGGTCACTGCACATTAGCACTAATGTCCTGTCCCAAATAGAATGTTGATCGTAATCAAAGTTAAGAACAATGAGTCTTTTACTTGTATGCCATTAAAAAAGATGGTCTAATCGTCTATGTCCCTAAAAAGTTCGATCTATCGTTAGTGTCCAAGCTCGAAAAACTTTTCTCTCTCACGTCATTCTGTCTATTTGCAGCACTAACGATGTGAAATATGGGTGGCAAAGGACTTGAATGCCCCTGGAACTTTTGTTTCTCATGTGCCACTGCCTGCTGGGCGGCAACCTGATGGCTTTTGGTGCCAACAAGGTTGGCCTTGGTGCCAACTTGCCCTGCTCTATATATAGCCACCCCCTCCCTTCGATTCCCGCTCACCTCTCTATCCACTCAATCCCTCTCCTCTCCATGGCCATGTCTGAAGGTTCAAGCTCTTATGAGAGGCGGCTCACTAGGCGCGTTTTTTGCCCCAACTGTAGAGTGTTGGCCAATCGCTTCACCGCGAGGACAGAGAAGAACACCAGTCGTGTCTTCCACAAGTGTCCCTACTTCTCAGTTTGTCTCTCTTCTTTGTTCATGCTATGCTCTTGTTCTTCTAATCTGTGCTCGTGGTTGTAATAAGAGCGCTCTTCTAATAATCTAGTGCTCAGGCTGGTGGGTGCCAATTCTGGAGGTGGGAGGATGAGATGGATGTCACTCCATCACATGCTAGCTATGCTACTCCTTTGCCTATACAGGCAATGGATCCAGTGGCTATGCAGGCAGTGGCAGCAGCACCTACAGCAGCTTCAGCTCAAGTGGCCAACATGAATGAAGCTTTTTAGGCTACTGGCAGAGGTGTAGTTCAAGACAGGGCAGATGGGGTTATGCAGCAGCTTAAATGGATTGAGAAGCTGGTCTATCTTGCAATATTTCTTGCCATGTATGCAATAATGAAGAAGTAGGTGTGTGTGTGTGTTTGCCATTGTATGTTTATGCATGTATGGATGAACAATCAATGAATGAAGGTTGCAATGGTATTTTAGACCACAACAATGCTTAACCATGAACCAAAATGACATCAACAACATCAAATTAGTCCAAACTGGATGAAACTAGCATTAACTTGTCCAAACATTACATAACATCACAGGAAATCACAGGAAATCATCACCAACATTGTTCAGTTCAGTTCATTTCACCAACATTACATCACAGGAAATCATCATATCACAAACATTGTCTTAGGTTTTCAACAAAGCAAAAACATGTGCTTTAACCAAGTTTTCCAGCAAGTTTTCATCCCACAAAAAGACAAGTTTTCATCACCAACATGTTCTCAGGTTTACCAAGCAAAAGGCCATTGAGGAGTCACCTGTGCTTTAACCAAGCTATAGGTTCTTCTTGCCTCTGGTATTTGTAGCTGGGCTAGAAGGGTCAGCTGCAACCCGGCATACATCCTTCCTTGGTGTAAGCTTCTTCTTGACAGCAATTTTCTTCCTTGGAGAACTAGCAACCTGGACAGACTCCTGCTCCTTCAGTGGTGCCATCACTGTGGCACTGCCTGTTGCTTCAGTGCTGGCAGGGTTAGGGGCTAGGAACACAGTTTGGAGAGGAACAGGTTCATTGGATCCAGTTCTAGATCTTCATGAAGTAAACAAACAGTCACAAAGTAGTACCAATGAAATGAAAAAGATGAAATGAAAAAGATGACTCTACAACCATACCTGCCAATTGAAGCTGATGCACTTATAGATGAGGCCTTGCTTTTCTTGACACTTGATGCAGATGAAGATAAAGTCTTCCTCTTCCTTTTTTGGGGTACTGCATTATCCACAGCCTCATTTGGTGGGTAAACCATCCCAACAGGTTGTCTAGCAACAACAATGCTTGTCTCTGTGTTGGCTAAAGCTGCTTTCTTCTGCCTCTTCTTTGGGAGACCCCTATAGGCAACATGAAGCAAAAGTTAGCCAATATTACAATGTGATGAAAGAGCTTGATGAAACAAGTCATGATGTTTACCTTTGCTGTTCCACTATAGCTATGTCTGCTGGATCACCATTTTTGCAGGTGTACCAGTGGTGCCCTAACTGATGACATATAGGGCACTCATGCCTCTTTATCTTCTTCCTGCTACCTCCTTCTAGTGCTCCTTTGTGCCTATTCTTACTTCTTCCAGCTGTGGACTTCAATAGAGGAGGGTGCATAAAAAATCCATGTGTGGCTTTGGGCCACATGGACTTGTCTGGAATGGATGGGATCACACCTCCATATGCAGCTCTGAACTTCTCAACTGAGTAGCAGTCATCTACATAGTCCTCTAGCTTTGCTCCTGGAATTGAGGTGATGTAGGCAATAGCATGCCTACAAGGTAATCTAGTCCCTTGCCACACTCTGCATACACATGTCCTCTGTCTTAAGTTCACCACAAACCTAAATGCATTGTCACTGCTCCCCTTGGCACATACTTCTGCAACTCCATCACTTTCAGTAATGACATCAATGTCTAAGTTGTAGCTATCCTCCCTCAACTTCTTAACAATGTGAGGTAGGATCTTCCCTTCAAACTTGTTTGCAACTTTTTTCCTCATATTCCATTTAATCAACAACTTCTGCCTAAAAGTATCCAGCAAGTCATCAAGGTGCTTTCCTTTGTCTTTCTTTATCCACTTGTTGAAGGACTCTGCCAAGTTGTTTGTTACATAGTCAACCTTGCTGCCAAATAGGTACTGGCTCCTAGTCCACAACTTCTTGTGAGTCTGTAATAGATACTTCATAGCCTCTGGTTTGGCTTTAGCCATTGCATTATAATGGATGTCAAACTAGTACTCAGACCAAGAATAAGAAGCTGCCCAAAGATGATCATAAAAAATTTTACCATTGTATCTCTTCTTAAAATTATGTACAAGGTGGTACATGCACTCTCTATGTTCTGCTTCTGGAAAAACCTCACTGACCCCATGCATCACTGCCTATCCACAGTCTGTGCTTATGCAGAGACCATCTAGGGTGCCTATTGCTTCTTTCAGCCTCTCCATAAACCACACCCAGTTCTCATTGGTTTCTGAATCTATGACACCTACAGCAACCGGATACATCCAGTTGTGCCCATCAACTACACATGCTATGCACAACTGGCCCCTGAACCTACCATACAAGAAAGTGCTATCTATTGCCAAATAGGGCCTACAACCACTAAGGAATCCATCAACACAAACCTTCATTGAAAAAATCCTGTTGAACCTGAGCTTGTTGTTTATTATGTGGTTATCAATCACAACCATTGACCCAGGACTCTCACTCTCTATCTGTGCCTTGAATCTGTACAGGTTGTCAAAACTCTTGTCCCATGGCCCATAAAGCTTGTCCATACCAAGGTTCTTACCATAGTACACTCTCATGTAGGGCATCTCCACTTTGAAATGATCCTTGAGTTTCTTAATCAACTCAGTAGTACCCAAAGTCCCATCTTCTTTCAGCCAGTCAATAACTCTCTCACAAACCCAATACTTGGTGCAGCCTACAGGAACACCAGTCCTCTTCTGGCTCTGACATTCATGGATAGATGGATTCTTCTTAACCTGCCAATGAAAACAACATGCAAACATCAATGAAAACACCAAGTTTGAATATATAACAATGGAAGCACCAATTAGAACTTAGAAGAGGAAATCACCTGAATTGTTTTGCCATCCCTCATGGTTGATGCATGGATTCTCCAAGGGCAACCTTCATTCCTCCAGAGGCAGTACACTCGGTACCTTCCTGTATCACTCTTCTGAATGAAATATCGATTCTCTTTTATTGCAGCATGAGTAGCTAAAGCCATCTTAAATTCAAACATGTCTGGATACATGCTTCCAACACACATGGGGGGTTCTTTTTGTCATACTCAAGAGGTGCCATGTAGTCAGGCTCATAGTCCTTAACCATTTCATCTGCCTCATCAGGGTCCATTTCAGGATCAAACTCATCATCAGACCCTGAACTAGCATCACTCTCAGTTTTAGATTTAGCTGGCTTTGGACTATCACTCTCAGTTTCAGATTCAGCTGGCTTTGGACTTGGACACCTTTCAGTGGTGGCAGTTTGGATCTGATCTTCTGGAGGTGTTGGTTGCTGTGGCTTTGGAGGTGGTGGAAGGTCAAGGTACAAACCTTCATCATCAACACCCATATGCTCATTCTCTGGGTTTGGGTTTGCCAGAATGTCATCATCTGCACATGTTGTGCTCTGTGTCTGGGTTGATTCTGCAATGCTAGGAGGTGCATTGGAAGGACAGGCAATGGAAGGAGTGGCAATGGAAGGAATGGCCATTGAAGGAGTGATGGGTGGTTCAATAGATTGCTCAGTAATTGGATCCCAAGAAGGGATGACAGGAGGCACAGTGTTGGGTTTATAGTAGGCTAAACTCATCCAACAACACTTGGAAGCTTTATTTTTGGCAAACATTTCAACTAAGTCATGGTCATTGGTGAGGGGGATGTTCATCTTTCTGTCATGGCACCAGTAAAACACACTGTAAGTATCCCCATAGCGCCCAGGATACTTATCCACAATACCTTCAACCACATTTCTGTAGTTTGCACAATCAGCATCCACAACTTCACTCACGCCATACCACTTCCCCCCACGCATATTTTCAGAAATAATCCGAAACTCTAGATTGTAGCTACTAATTGGGTCCATCCTACAGATGAACAACAACAATCACAAAGGGGGAAACAAACTAGCAAGAGCAAGCAACAACAATCCTAGCTCTCCACAATCACCACGAACAAGCAAGCGAAGGAGAAGAGGAACTCACCCGTCTCGAAACCATGAAGGGCGCTCGGGCACCGCCATGTTCGCCGCCATGCGCCGCCAATCCGGGCTGCCCACGGTACCTCCCTTGCTCCACTATCCCATGCCCCGCCGCAACCAAGGATGGGATTCTTGTCTCCCCTCAGCCGCCGCAGCCTGCTGACGCTCAGTCGCCCGACGCCACCACCCACAATCGCTGCTAGGGTTTGGGTTTCGGTGATGGGATAGAGGAGGGAGCGGAGGAGTCGAGCCAGATGAGGAGAGTGAGAGCGGTCAATACCGGTCAACACGACCTTCACCTCTAATTCCAACGGCAAGGGGCAACTGAGATCATTTGCCACAGCGGACCCCACTCGTCAGGACAGCCAAACGGCGTAAATCAAACAGAAGGCGGACAGAATGGCGTGAGAGAGAAAAGTTTTTTGAGCTTGGACACTGACGATAGATCGAACTTTTTAGGGACATAGACGATTAGACCATCTTTTTTAATGGCATACAAGTAAAAGACTCAAGAACAATTGAGGCACGTGGGATGTTGATCGTGTGTGCGTGTGGTGCCCACGAATAGGACAACGAAAAGTTCATTGTAAGATCTGCCTAAGTATAGATATTAGGCGAATTCATTATCTGATCGCAAGCCCGTCTCCTTCTCGCCTCCGGCAACCGGACAGCGCCTTGTAATCTGTTTTTCCCAGTTCTATATACACCTCCCTCCTCTCTGAAACTCTCTAGCCCAGTCGCCGCCTACGTATTTTGGGTTAGGCTTGATGACCCGTTTGCTTCGTACGCGCGCGTGGTACAGCTTCAGTTTGCGCCCGGCCCTTTTTGGCGATCGCCTCTCTTTCCTCGTGCTGGCGCGTCCTTCACCATCCCTGGTGCAGAACAAGTACTTTTTTTTTGCGAAGACAGAACAAGCCCTTGTTTAGTTGGATCCCAAAATCCAAAAAGTTGCTACAGTATCTGTCACATCGAATGTTTGCGGCCCGTGCATGGAGCATTAAATGTAGACGAAAAGAAAAACTAATTGCACAGTTTGGTGGGAAATTGCGAGACGAACGTTTTAAGCCTAATTAGTCAATGTTTGGACACTATTTGCCAAATAAAAACGAATATGCTACAGTAGCCCCAAAATCTAAATTTCGCGAACTAAACAAGGGCCAAGTAGATGTAGCCGTTGCAGCATCTTGAATGCTGACATTCGCGTACATTTTTCTTGTCTATGTGGGCCTCTATTGAAATTCTGATGAATCAAACCAACCAGTACCGATGTTTAAGATCTACTAAGGACGCTCATACAAGTGAAATTTTTGGCCTAATAGCTCTCACCCGACCACCATAACTTTGCCTCTGTGTAAACAACGCATGCCTGAAAAAGGCTCCTTGATCCAATATAATATCCCGTAACACTCGTGAGCACGGGCCGCAGCGGCGTGGATTCTCTAACTTGTTGTAGTAAAGTCACGGATGACTTTTTATCACCTGATGCCATCTATTTCTCATCTAACGGTTGGGAAGCTTCAGTTTAGTAGTGCTAGCCGGGATGCAAATAGCAGCCTATTTAAAGCTCAGTTCCTAGACAGAGCAAGGATAGTTGGCAAATTTTTCTTTTTTCTGTACAGCTTATGTTTTCTATATATAAATAAAAACATTTACGTATGAGCTTGGCTAAAGATTAAATGTATACATTTTAGTCCTCAAGAATATCTACAACTTTATAATATATGACTTTTTCATTTAAATCATTTTGTTTGAATAAATTGACTCAAATTATCTACCGTTACACAGCACTTCAAAAAAAATATAATTTTTTATATAATCTCGGATGAAGATAAAAATTATAAAATAATCTTACTTCTCAATAATATATATAACCTTTTAATTCATTGCTCGTCTGAACAATCGTTTAGCACATTTACACACCATGTAAACGCTACACAGTGGTACACTATTTCCGTTTAATCAGTCGTTTAGCTCATTCAAATGACCGCTTTGCCCGTTTAATTGGACATTTAGACCGAATAATGGTTAAATGGCAAGTGACCAATTGTTTATCGTTTAGGATAACACTATGAAAAGTCAAATTCAAAATCCCTTGTACTCAAAATTATTTTTAAATTTTATTTCAAAAACTATAAATCATTTGAGCTCTATTTTAATCTCCTTTCAACTCATATCCACCAACTATATCCATCCCGGTCCCCTCACCCAGACGTATATCTGGCACACTGTAGCGATAATATCCTACTTTTGGAAAAAGTGTACAACCTCTGAAGAGTGTATAGTCTATCTGGATAGCCGTGTCTGCGGTCTTAGATGAGTTAAGGTTTGGTTTCAACTAGTTGGGTTGTAGATGTTGTGTGAGCATATAAATTTTTATCTTTATTTCGGTGCCAAGATAGATTCAAATAGAAACATTGTGAACTAAAATGACGTATATATTATTGAGAAATAAGATTATTTTATAAATTTCATCTTCATACAAGATTATTTAAAAAGTTATAATTTTTTGAAGTGCCATGTAATGGTAGATAATTTGAGGCCAATTTCACACAAAATGATTTTAAATGAAAAAGTCAGATACTATAATTGTAGATATTTTTCAGGACTAGAATTTTCAAATAAATTTTATATTTATCCATGCTCATGTGTAAAAGTTTTGAAAAGATAAGCTCCACAGAAGAAAGTAAATTATGTCAACTATCCCTGCTCCGTACGCATTTCCATGAACCGGTCTTTGGATGGGCTGCTATTTGCATCCCGGCTAGCACTAATACAGTGAAGAGCTGTTTCTTAAAAAAACGAAGAGCTTTCCAACCATGGGATGAGAAATAGATGGCATCCAGGTGATGGAAAGTCATCCGTGACTTTACTACGCAAGTCAGAGAATCACACCGGGAGCGCAGTGAATTTCTGCAGCCAACGGCCACCGATGATTTGTCAGCTGACACTATTCAGAACTAGACTAGATATCTTCTACGTCGATGCGGCGGTCACGACCTTACAGGCAACGGCCGCCGACAATAACAAGACCGACGATCTCACCGTGCGTTGCTGGCCGCCAGCGGCTTCCCGCTCTCCACCTCGCCCACAACACCGACGCCAATTTCACTTGTCTTTCTTTACAAACATAAGATAAATAAAACAGCAACTCTACTGTCAACAATCAATGACTTTTGAAAACAGAGCACCGCAGTGTTAAGTGCTAGTCGATTTGCGCCCTGTTCGTTTCATTTATAAACCGTATTTTTTCAGCCAATGAATAGCATTTTTCTCTCACAACAAATCAGGCAACAGTACTTTCAGCCATAGCTTATCAGCGAAGCGAACAGGGCATTGATCCATTAGGTGGAAGAGAAGAAATAAATAAATGAAAGAAGTGACGGCAGGACAAAGGTCTAGGAGCAGCCCGTCTCACACCAGATTGGGTAAGGCCGCCTAATGCACCGGCGACATGCAGAATTCCAGCAGCGATGGACCGCCGCTCGGCCTACCCCCGCCTCTCTACCCGACCCGCCGATACCGGATTGTGTGACGTCCGACCCCTCCGTCACAGCCTCCGTGCGCCACTTGCCGCGGCCGCATTCTGGACCTCACAACTTGCCCTCAAGCACCGCAACACATGTCACTAATTAACTGAAGAGTCACGTACTGATGTATTTACTCAAGCTCAAAATAATGTTCCACATGACACAAAATTTTGGAAGTTACGTTACAAATACAGATCGATCTTAATTTGGAAACAAATATAATAATGACCCATATGAAGGATGAACACATCAATGCATAAAAAGGAAGACTAGAATTTCTAAAATGAAATGAAGTGTCGTACCCAGGAAGACTAGAATTTCTAAAATGAAATGAAGTGTCGTACCCAGACAAAACTACGCAAGCAAATGTATCTAGGCAATGTCAGAACTAAAAGCCACATAGCAACTGGAACAACCAGTCTAAGATCCGTGACAGACTGAGATAGTTATGAACCAGCGGTGCCACAAGTGCACAACCCAAGGGGACAACAAATCGAATTTGCCTTGTTCAGTTCCACATACTCCGTAGTCCGTACCTAAAAATGGCAAACAGATGATAATTGCTAGTCATACTTATTCTTCACATCATGTACTCACAATGGTCTTCATTAGGCTCCTACTGTGGCATGGTCGGATAGACGCCTGCTGCACCCCTGGGCCATGAGACCTTGATAATAATTTCTTTCGACCTGGAGTGTGGGACGGTTGGGATGGACTGCTGCTGCGCCCCAGATGTCATCCTCCAAAGCCTCCACCTCGTCGGCAACAGCAGCACAGCAGTAAATATCGACAGCCACATGTTTGAGGCCGAGTCCCAGATTCTGCAGCCCGAGGACGAGGCCACCTTCCCCAAACTTGAACTGGCACCGTGCCACCAGATGCAGCTTGAGCCTTTGGAGCTTTGGCATGGCTCCCGGCTCAAACTCCAATGCCGCCTCGCGCCAACAGCGGAAATTAAACTTGACCAAACGCTGGAATCCTTGTCTGCTGATTGCATGCCTTGCGTAGAGGATGCTTGAATCTCCATCTTCGTCAAAGAATAAGTTAACAGTAAGAGAGAGCAGCATGGGTAAACTTGCTAGGATATTTATTCCTTCCTTGCCTGCTTCACCACAGACAAGAATGTAGAGGCGAGACAAGTTGACCAGTGAGCTGATTTGAGGGCCCACCCTATTTAAGTTATGTGTATCAAGAAGAAGCCTTTGAAGTGGTGGTACAGTAGGGACACACAAAGCCATGAATGAACATGTGGCATCAGGATCTCTCCCCCGCACGCGTAGTTCTCGCAGGCGCCTGAACAACCTGGAGAGCGTTGAGATACAAGCTTCCTTGTGATCCTTCATATCACGTAATTCAGAGCATGGCCAATCAATTTCAAGTACTTTCAGATAGGTCAGATCACCGAGTCCTTGGATAAACTCTACAGATTGAATACCCAAATTGATCATTGATAGCTCTTCCAACGCTTGCAGATTTCTGATTTCATCGGGCAGGTGCATTGAGTCACGGACAAAAAGACGCACCAGCTTCTGCAACAGCATAATACTTGCCGGTAGGTTTTCAAGACCGGACTTTCTCAAATCTAGTGTCTCTAGATGTTGCAGCTTTGCTATATCTTCTGGAAACTTGGGGACCCCGACAAATTGATGGCCTGCCCTCAAGTACTTCAATTGACCAAAACTTTTGACATGTCCAAGATTGCATCCATCAAACGGACTTTCTATATTCAGCACTCGCAAGACTTGGCTGTTTAAGAACTCAGAGGCATGCTTATGGACCAGCACTGAATTAAAACCAAAGATATTAATTGATCGAATATGAGCTGCATTTTTTATTGTCTTGGCAATCTCTTCCGCCCGGGCAGAAATGTCTTTCTGGATGGATAAACGGCGAATCTTGTTCGAAGAATAATTTTTAGAAAAACCATTACCATTCCATATGGTAACAAAGTTGTCCTCTACAGCCTTTGACACAATGAACTCAAGTATGACATCATGAACTCTGCACTGTTTCACAGTTGTGCCATCTGCCCCAACCTTGGTTGGCTGGACCAAGCTTCTATTGATCAGCTCATTCAAGTAACTTCTCCCACGCTGCTCCATAGTTTCTCTATCTTGTCCAGGAATCAGTCCTTCGGCTACCCATAGCAATATCAACTGGCGGCAATCAATGGAATAATCCTCTGGAAACACACTGAGATATAGCAAACAGCTCTTTAGATGGTGAGGAAGGTCAAAGTAACTCAGCAGCAGAATTCTTTTCATCTTATCAATGGGAGAATCTTTGTCAACTGCAGCAGCAATAGATCTCAATACATTGCTCCAGACTTCCACTGTTTTGCTTCTGTTTGCTAATAAACCAGCTATACTGATTATGGCTAATGGTAAGCCGCAACATTTCTTCAAAATATCATCGGATACTTTTCTCAAATCTGGGTGACAATCATCACCGGAGAAAAATAGCCTCGTAAAGAATAATCTCTGAGAGTCCTCATCACTAAGTGGCTTGGCTTCATACATTTGTGCGGCAATACCAGTACAGCATTTGTTGGCTACTGCTTTACTGCGTGTTGTAGTAATAATTCTGCTTCCATTTTCATTGCGAGGTAAGGCACATAGTACATCATTCCATGCTGATTCATTCCAGATATCATCAATCAGGATGAAATACCTGCATGCATTGGTTACGGAATCACGTTATTATTATGTAAGGCAACCATGAATTGAAATGTAAGATGGATCGTAGTGGCACACTTTCTTATCAGTAATTATTACACATGAGAAATACAGGATGTAAACTACCATAATATAAAAAAGTTTGTTACAACCTCCAAAATGGTAAGTGCCGCATTAGAGCACCAGGACACCCACTGAAAAGAAATGAAGCATTGAGATCAAAAAATGAATTCTTTATGCCTTGCTACGGTACTCCCACCATACCCATAGGAGGTAAGATCTCAAACAAGTCCTAGTCCTCGATTTTTAAAATATATATAACAAGTAAGTAATTAATAAATAATGAAAGTATTTATAAAAAAGAAAAAGGCAGGAAATCTCGGTCCCTAAAATATATTGATCTCTGTTCGGTACAGGTTTCTATTTGCAATATTTTGTCACATGCATACGTGCTCAGGACGGTGACTATACATCATGGCTACACAGTGATGTACCACTATGACTAATACTCCCTCAATTATAAATTATAAGTCATTTCAACTTTTTTTTAGACTCAAAGCAGCTCAGGTTTGACCAAAATTATAGAAAGAATTACAAATATTTATGACATCAAATATGCACACGGAAACATAATTAATGAACAATCTATCACTTATTTCATAACATAAATGTTACTATTTTGTTATATAAATTTGGTCAAACTTAAGATATTTTTTTTGTTTTGACACTTCAAAATAATTGAAATGACTTATAGTTTGGGACGGAGGGGATACATCATAGCTACACAACATGTACGACGTGACCATCTGGGATGCAAATTGAAGGATTTGGAGTTTCTACTAGTCGGTTCTTTCAGAATATGAGATGCTCACTTCGTATTTCAGATTGCACAGCATCTTTGTACTGTTGGAACTGTACCGTGCAGTTACATTATTTTGGGTTGGGGATGCATGAGCCAGCCGTTGTCAACATACCCAAGGACAGTTGACTTTAGTTTGTTCATCGTTGTAAAATGTTTAGCGGTAACATTTGGTAGATATGTTGATGAGCAGTTGATGTATCTGAGGTAGTTTTATGCTGTCCACTTCATTGGGCGACGGAAAAATGAATCATTTTTTTAAAAAAAATCCCAGAAAAAATCATAACGGGCCCGATAATTAGGTGAGCTCAAGTGAGTAACAAAGATTCGACGACATTATTACCGCAGCTAGATGAACAGGTTAATTATTTGGTAAAGAAATAATCTTGGTTACCTTTTGTCCTTTAAGCATTCCCTCAGTGTGCGTATCAGCTGATGATCTGTCTCCAACCTGTCTGACCGGTCAAAATCGCTCTTGCTTATTTGAGACAATATCTCTCTCAGAAGTCTCTTCATGTCTGGAGTTTGTGATACAGACACGAAAGCCCGGCAATCAAATGCTTCAGTAATTTTGTGGTACACCTCCATGGCGAGGGTGGTCTTCCCCTGTCCACCGATCCCATAGATAGACACCACTTTGTGCTGCTTCTCTTCACATTTCAATAACCTGATGATCTCCTCACGAGGAGCATCAATTCCCACAAGATCGCTGGCCTCCTGAAAGAGTGCAGGTGCTCGAGGATCTAAGAGCACCGGCTGTGCTGAGGCGGTGAGACACTGATTGATGTGATAGTAGCGTTTCCCCCGCTCGCTCTGCTCGCTGACGAGGCTCTTCAGTTCTCGGATCTCGTCTGCTATTCCTCCGTCCTTGAACAGTGTCTTCACCTTTCGCATGGCCTTGCGCACAAAGTTGGCTTTGGAACCTCCCTGGCTGTGGTTGAGCATGGAACGGTCGATGCAATCCTCAATGTCGTAGGACAGCTCACGTACCTTGCTCCTCCAGTCCTTGGCGCGTGGATCGATCTGGTCGTCGTCCTTCTCCGAGAGCATCCGCAGAACAGCATCCATGCTGCTCAGCTCCTCATGCAGGAAGCGGATCCCGCGCTCGACGTCTTTGGCGAGCTTGTACTTCTCGGTGAGCATGGCGGCCAGCTTGCCGATGACTGAGCCCATCACACTGGTGGCGGCGGCGCTCGCCATCACTTCCGCCATCTTGAGTCGCGACTACGGCTGAGTGAAATGCTAGCTAGCTTGTGTGGTGGTGTGAGAGAGGATAGGTGATTCAGTTCCCAGGTTAAAGTGTTAAAGTGGGGCAGACAACAACACATTAGTTAATATATAATTCTCCTCTAGATTCACGAGAGCCACTCGAAGGCACGTTGTCGCTGACAGTCCTCACGACGGCTTCAGTTCTCGAGAAGATTAATTTAAAGAATGCTTTTGCATTTGTGCAAGGGAGCCCGTTGTTTGGCCGATCTCAGTGATATGTTCCGTTACACTGTTTCTAAAAATGTTACTACCTCCTTCCACACAAAAAAAAAAATACAATTCTCACATTTCGAGGAGTCAAAAGTTTAAACTTTGACTACAATTACATAAAAATATACTAATACTCATAAAACAAAATAAGTATCATTAGATTAGTTATAGAATATATTTTCATAATAAATTTAGTTGAAGACATAAATGCTAATACTATTTACTATAAACTTGGTCAAAGTTGAAGTAGTTTGACCAGCACATTTCCCATAATTGCAGTTTTTTGGGGACGGAGGTAGTATATCGCTTTATAAATTTGGGTGGATGAAGAAAAATAGCCACCATCGATACATAGATTCATTTCACTAGTTTTATAAACTAGTCTCTCGACACTAAATAGCTACTACGTACTATGGTAATCAAATATGCCATATAAATAATGTAGAGACTCTTATGATAATCGAAGCCAAGGGGTCGGCACGAGAGGCCAAGTGGGCAGCTAGCTTGTGAGGTGGTGTGAGAGAGGATAGGTGATTCAGTTCCCAGGTCAAAGTGTTAAAGTGGGGCAGACAACAACACATTAGTTAATATATAATTCTCCTCTAGATTCACGAGAGCCACTCCAAGGCACGTTGTCGCCGACAGTCCTCACGACGGCTTCAGTTCTCGAGAAGATTAATTTAAAGAATGCTTTTGCATTTGTGAAAGGGAGCCCGTTGTTTGGCCGATCTCAGTGATATGTTCCGTTACACTGTTTCCAAAAATGTTACTACCTCTATCCACAAAAGAATACAATTTTCGCATTTTAAGGAGTCAAAAGTTTAAACTTTGACTACAATTACATAAAAATATACTAATACTCATAAAACAAAATAAGTGTCATTAGATTAGTTATAGAATATATTTTCATAATAAATTTAGTTGGAGACTTAAATGCTAATACTATTTGATATAAACTTGGTTAAAGTTGAAGTAGTTTGACCAGCACGTTGAGAAGAAGACAGGTGAAATAAAAGATTTGGATTTTTGGTGGATCTAGATTCCGTAGAGCTTTCTCGTGTAATCAGAGGTATGGTAAGTAATTTTGGCTAACTCAAGGAATCCATGAGTTTTCATAGCACCCCTTGAGATGCTCCTTGAAATCGAGCCCCAGATTTGGATTTTTGGTGGATCTGGATTCCGTGGAGCTGAGGCGTTTATGTAAAAAAAATCAGATATGGTGCTTGTCGGGGACTTAATACCGGGGTACCCAATGAGGTAGAACTAATAACATTCAGACGCTGATGCTTCCGAATAGGCGGGAGCGCAACTACACTCCTTGTCCATACAACCGAAGGTTGGCTCCGCCTCACCCGACCCCGAGGGCTGGGCTCCGCCTCGCTCGACGACTGAGGGCTGGCTCCGCCTCGCCCAACGACTGAGGGCTGGCTCCGCCTCGCCCGACGTCTGAGGGCTGGCTCCGCCTCGCCCGACGGCTAAGGGCTGGCTCCGCACCGCCCGACGTCCCGGGACAGGCTCCATCTCGCCCAATGTCTTGGGGCTGGCTCCGCCTCGCCCGACGACTGCACCCTGCTCCTTCATAATGACAGGCACAGGGTAAGACAGGACATTTGAGTCAACCGCAGTACCGAGGACCATGCCCTGCACGCCTGCAAGAAAGTACCATCAGGATACGACGGGACGGGTGCTTTAAGCCCTTCCAGGCATGGCAGAGCCCGAACAGTGTTGTAGGCGCCGACTTTTGTCTCACAGTGTTGTGGGCGCCGCCATCAGTCCTCGGACGTGGATCCTGACATAAGCATACGACAACCACTACAATCCAAGAGAGAACTCGCATCATCTACAGTTACGGACGTATAGTCTCTTCCCCGTCTGCTCTCCGTAGGATCACAGCTTGGCACCCCGGTATGCCGCACCATCCACCGGAGTAGGATGGGATGTAACCACTTGCTGAAACAAGGCCAGGGCACAGCCATGTTAAGATCAACGAACGTGCTATCCCTGGCATGGTCTGCCATGTCAGCAGAAGCAGGCTCAAGGGAAAAGGAAGACCCGGCACCTTCGAAGGACGGTCTCTACCTTTGATTTTTTCATCTTTCTCCCATCTGTAACCCCTGCTCCCCCTTGGTCTATAAAAGGGAGGGCAGGACACCCCGCTAAAGGGACGGATCGATTCCACACACAACACATCACATAACACCCAGCCAAGCTGCAACCGGGCTCTTGGCATCCTTTCGACCCTTCCATTAGAGACTTGGGACCTGTCCCTCTCTCGACCGATTGTACCCCCCTACTACGAACCTTTTCCGATGCTAATAACACGAGTAGCAGCAGCAGACTGGACGTAGGGACATTCTACCCAAACCAGTATAAACCTTGTGTCCTTTAGCGCACCATCCGGGCCTAACGCGCAACAAATATAAATTTACTAGTTGGTGTTTACTCGAAACACCGACAGTTGGCGCGCCAGGTAGGGGACCTTTGCACATTCCACATCAGGCCACGGATGGCTAACCACGGCATCAGTTGGGTCCCAGGCGCACACGTGCGCCTCGGGAGCCTAGACTTCATCATCACAATGGGAGGAGAGTTGGCATTGGCTCACACGACCATCCAATCTCTCCCCTCCATCGGCCTCAACCACAAGAGGCTTGGACGCTAGCTCAGTGTCTCCCTCGGACCCCAGCAGTCCAGGGAGGACCAGCGTCGCCTCACCCTTTCCGACGCCAACGACATGATGCGGCCTTCTGGAGTAGGATCACTCTCTCTGAAACGCCACATATGGAGCGCCCCGATAGCGCTTCCGTTAGGTCTCCGCAACGCTGCGGCGACCGTTAGCTACCTTGTGGCACGACGCATGGTTCAGCCGCCCGCGAACAACGAGTTCGTGGGGGTGATCGAACATGTCACGGAGTCTCTCCACAACCTCCTCACAGAGGAGCCGAGGTCGTCTTCTAGCTCTAACTCCAGCAGGGGGAGCCATCACCCCTCCCGGGACTGCTTCATGATGGGTACCCCCGAGGAACACGTCGAAAGCATCTCCACAGAGGGAGCTACCCCGGCAGGCAACCTCGGCAGCACAACCGAAGGGGAGACAGCGACCTCACCTCGCGCGGGGGTGGAGCAGCTGAGAGCCCGAAAGCGAGAGATCGATGAAGCCGGACTCCAGCTTGTGTGGGAATACACGGAGATCGATCGGGAGATCAAACGCTGCGGAGACGGTGGGCGCGCACGCGCCATGGCCCGTGATGTAAATCGAAGGATCATCGCCGATGATGAAACCCTTCCTCGCTTCACCTAGGCGAGCCAAAACATCACCGCCGCAACGGCCTTGCTCCATGGCCTTCCAGAGGCTGCAACACCCGAGGATCGTCAGGCCCACCATGAGATTCGCACGCTACTCGAGCGTGCGGCGGCGCAGCAGGCTAAAAGCTCACTGTCTCGACGACGTGAGCTCGACACCAGCCAGTGCACAACCTCAACGCGCCCCGCTAGGGATGCGTTAGTCCACCAGGCACCACAAAGTGGTAAGCAGTGCGTCGTGGTCCCGGTGCATCAACGCCTCAGCCGCAACCGCGACGCACGCAGCACCCTCGACGCCCGCAGACGCACCTACAGCGACCCAAAAGAAGGAGCTCATCGCGGCTATCACCCTCGTCGTGGCGGACGCTATGACAGCGGCGAGGACCGGAGCCTGAGCCCTGGCCTACTGGGCCCTCAGGCCTTCGGCCGGCACATCCTCAACGCTGCTTTCCTTCTAAGGTACCGACCGGCTACCAATATCCCTAAGTACTCTAGGGAGACAAACCCTAGACTTTGGCTTGAAGACTATCGGCTTGCCTGTCAAGCCGGTGGTGCGGATAATGACGACTTCATTATTCGCAACCTTCCACTGTTCTTAGCCGATTTGGCACGAGCGTGGTTGGAACACCTACTGTCCAACACCATCCAAAGTTGGGCGAATCTAAAGGAGATCTTTGTGGGGAACTTCTAGGGCACATACAAGCGCCCTAGGAACCCATGGGACCTCAAGAACTACCGCCAGAGAGCTGGTGAAACCCTCTGTGGGTACATTCGGTGCTTCTCCCAGCAGTACAACGAGCTCCCTAACATCGCCGACGTCGATATGATAGGAGCCTTCCTGTCTAGGACTACTTGCGAGTCTTTGGTTCATAAGCTGGGACGCAAGGGCCCGCGAACCACCAAGGAACTCCTGGACATCGCCACCAACCATGCCACAGGAGAAAAGGCGGTCGGAGTGATCTTCGATCGTCTCGAGGGCAAGGCAAGGCGGGACGAGGGCACCGGCGAAGGCACCTCCAACCGTTCTGCCAAAAGGAAGAACAAGAAGCAATGGCGCGAGGACTCGCTCATGGCCGCTGCTGACCGTAAGGGTGGTCGAAAGCCTATGGAGGGCACTCCGAACCACTTCGAAAAATTACTCGAGGGGCCGTGCCCAAACCACGCCTTCCTGGTAAAGCATCTACTCAAGGACTGCAGCCTCATGCGGCGGTTCCTATCTAGAGGCTCCAACAAGGGGGAGCAGGGAAAGGACCCTGCCCCCACTGCGGATGACACCGAGGAGAAGGACGACGGCTTTCCAACGCCGAACGGCTGCCTTATGATCTTCGGAGGATCAGCGGCCTACAACTCCAAACGCCGCCAGAAGGTCACGCGCCGCAAGGTCTATACGGCCAAACCGGCGACACCTCCCTTCCTCTGGTGGTCAGAGTCCGCCATAACCTTCGATCGGACCGACCATCCGGACAGCATCAAGCACCTTGGAAGATATCCGCTCATGGTTGACCCGTTCGTCAGCCCAAAGTGGCTCACCAAAGTACTGATGGATGGAGGCAGCGGCCTCAACATCATGTACGCCAAGATGCTCGACGAGATGGGTGTCGACCGGACGCGCCTCCGCCCAACCCGAGCACCTTTCCATGGCATCATGCCTGGGAAGAAGGCCATGCCACTCGGGAAAATCGATCTACCCGTTACCTTTGGGGATTAGTTCAATTACAGGACTGAAACCCTCACCTTCGAGGTGGTTGGGTTCCCTAGAACTTTCCACGCCATCCTAAGACATCCATGCTACGCGAAGTTCATGGTTGTCCCCAACTATACATACCTCAAGCTGAAGATGCCGGGCCCCCATGGGGTCATCACTGTTGATACCTCCTTCCAGCACGCCTATGAGTGCAAAGTCGAGTGCTGCGGTCACGCCGCAGCAATCGTCGCCTCCGGAGAGCTTGCCACCCTCAGGGAAGAGGTCGCCGAAGAAGCGCCCGACACCAAGAGGTCGATCGGGTCGTTCGAGCCAGTAGAGGACTCTAAGGAAGTCCTCATAGACCTCAACAGCTCTGAGGGCAAAACGGTACGCATTGGTACCACGCTTTCCTCTGAATAGGAAAGCACGCTCATTGACTTCCTCCACGACAACAAAGATATCTTTGCGTGAAAACCCTCGGATATGCCAGGCATTCCGAGGGAGGTCACCAAGCATACCTTGAAGATCCACCCGGACTCTAGGCCGGTGAAGCCACGCCTACGTCGCTTCAACAAGGAGAAACACAGGGCCATCGGTGAAGAGATAGCCAAACTTTCGACGGCCGGATTCATCAAGGAAGTATACCACCCAGAGTGGTTAGCTAATCCTGTTCTTGTATGAAAAAAGAGTGGGAATGGAGGATGTGTGTTGACTATATGGGTCTCAACAAGGCGTGCCCAAAGGATCCGTTTCCTTTGCCGCACATAGACTAAATAATCGACTCTACCTCGGGGTGTGAAACCCTCTGCTTCCTTGATGCGTACTGCAGCTACCATCAAATCACGATGAAAGAGTCTGACCAGCCCGCGACATCTTTCATCACCCCCTTCGGATCGTTTTACTACGTTTCAATGCTGTTCGGTCTAAAGAATGCTGGGTCTACGTACCAGCGATGTATGCTCAAATGCTTCGGGGACCTCATTGGGCGGACCGTTGAGGCCTATATCGATGACATCATAGTTAAGTCCAAACAGGCTGACCACCTCATTGCCAATCTTGAGCAGACCTTTGCGAAACTCCGAGCAAATAGCATCAAACTCAATCCCGAGAAGTGTGTTTTTGGGGTCCCGAGGGGCATACTGCTCGGCTTCATCGTCTCCGAGTGCGGCATCGAAGCCAACCCGAAGAAAATCTTAGCCATCATAAGGATGGGCCTGATTCAGAACATAAAGGGGGTTCAGTGAATCATAGGGTGCCTCGCCGCACTCAGCCGATTCATCTCGCACCTCGATGAACGAGGTCTCCCCCTTTATCGACTCTTGAAGAAAGCCGACCGCTTTGAGTGGACATCCGAGGCCCAGGAGGCACTTGACATGGTCAAGCTGCTTCTAACAAGGGCCCTGATCCTGGTTCCTTCAAGCAACGGAGAATCCCTCCTGCTATACATAGCGACCACCACGCAAGTGGTTAGCGCCGCCCTGGTAGTAGAGAGAGAGGAAGAAGGGCACGCCCTCAAGGTGCAGCACCCTATGTACTTCGTCAGCGAGGTACTATCTGACTCTAAGACCCGCTACTCCCAAATCTAGAAGCTCCTATATGCCGTCCTCATCACCAAGAGAAAGCTACTCCACTACTTCGAGTCACACCTCGTGATGGTCGTGACGTCATTCCCCCTCGGCGAGGTCATCTAGAGCCAGGACGCCATGGGAAGAACCGCAAAGTGGGTGCTCGAGTTGATGGATCAAGGCATCACGTATGCCTCCCAAATGGCGATCAAGTCCCAGGTGTTGGCTGAATTCATCACGGAATGGGCCGAGGTCCAAACACCACCAGCGGTCATCGATCAAGAGTGCTGGACGATGTACTTCGATGGATCGCTAATGAAGAAGGGCGCCGGTGCGGGGCTGGTCTTCGTATTACCCCTCGGGGTTCACATGAGGTACATGGTTCATCTCCATTTCCCCTCATCCAATAATGTAGCTGAGTATGAAGCACTCATCAATGGCCTACGCATCGCCATCGAGTTAGGCATCCGATGCCTCGACATCCGGGGCAACTCCCAGCTGGTCGTCAACCAAGTCATGAAGGAGTCGAGCTGTCATGATGCCAAGATAGCTACGTACTGCCAAGAAGTCCAATGGCTGGAGAACAAATTCGACGGCCTCGAACTCAATCACATCCTAAGGCGCCTCAACGAGGTGGTCGACGCGCTTGCAAAAGCGGCGTCTGACCAAGAACCGATGCCAATGGGTGTCTTCGCCAGTGACCAACACAAACCCTTGGTGTGCTATGAAGGGTTGGGACGAGCCGACGATGGCCCTTTTGATCCAGCCTTGGGGGCTAAACAACCGATGGCTCTGTCCGTCCCTGAGGTCATGGAGCTTGAAGAGAATCCAGCGATAGAGCCCGACTCTCTGATCGATTAGAGAACGCTCTACCTCGACTACCTCCTCCGTGGCATGCTGCCGACGGACAAGACGGAAGCTCGACGGCTCTCATGTCGTGCCAAATCCTTTGTTCTTGTAGAAGGTGAAGTCTACAAACAAAGCCACACCAGGATCCTACAGCTCTGCATCCCCATCGAGTGGGGAAAGCTTTTGCTGAGCGATATCCTCGGTGGGGTCTGCGGTCACCACGCCATGCCTAGAACCTTGGTTGGGAACGCATTTCGACAAGGCTTCTACTGGCCCACTGCGGTAGCCGACGCTGAGCAGATCGTATGCACCTACGAAGGGTGCCAGTACTACGCTCGACAAACTCACCTCCTGGCCCTAGCACTCTAGATGATCCCCATCACATAGCCCTTCGCGGTCTAGGGGCTCAATCTAGTTGGGCCTCTTAAGAAGGTGCCTAGGGGCTACACCCACCTGCTTGCCACCATAGACAAGTTCACAAAATGGATCGAAGCTCGGCCAATCTCCGTGATCAAGTCTGAGCAAGCTGTGCTGTTCTTCCTCGACATCATCCATCGCTTTGGAGTACCAAACTCCATCATAACAGACAATGGCACACAGTTCACCGGCAAGAAATTCCTTCGATTCTGCGATGAACAACACATTCGGGTCGATTGGGCCGCCGTCGTGCACCCCCGAACGAATGGGTAGGTCGAGCGTGCAAACGACATGCTCCTACAGGGCCTCAAGCCCAGGATCTTCAACCAGTTGAACAAGTTTGACACACACTAGGTCACCGAGCTCCCTGCGGTGCTCTAGAGCCAAAGGACAACTCCCAGCCAAGCCACCGGCTACACGCTTTCTTCATGGTCTACGGTTCCGAGGCCGTCGTCCCAATCGACCTCGACTATGGAGCACCAAGGATCAGAGCATATGACGAACAGGGAGCCGAGGCATCCCACGAAGATGCCATGGACCAGCTAGACAAAGCTCGCGACGTCACCCTCCTTCGCTCAGCCAAATACCAGCAGGCGCTGCGTCGGTACCACAGCCGATGAGTGCGGGACCGAGCCTTCAACGTCGGGGACCTGGTTCTCCACCTCATGTAGAGCAATAAGGACCATCACAAGCTCTCCCCACCCTGGGAGGGGCCATACGTCGTCATGGACGTACTCTGGCTAGGCGCCTACAAGTTGAAAACCATCGGCGACAAGATCTACTCTATGTACTACTATGGTCGACGTGCCACGCTCTTCATTAGCAATGTCCTACCGCTCCACAGGACCCCTGAGGGTGCCATCGTCTGCAACGTCGAGCACCACATCGGTGACCGTGGCACCTTCACCAGGGCATCTAGGGACTACGCCATCGTGACCAGCCGCAACCCTGACAACAACACCTAGATGAGGGGCCCTCCCTACCAAAGAAAGGCTACCATGGCTGATGGATGTCTCTGGCATCTCATGAAGCTTCATGAACTGGCCAATCTAAGTGGCTGCAAGGGCGAAACCCCCCATCAATGTAGTCCTGGGCGGCTTCCCCACCAACAAGGCTCTCTCGGAGAAGCTTCGCCGGAGGAGGCCTCCGTACAGATCCATCCCGACGAAGACCCCGCGGACGACGATAAAGCCAACGACGCTCAACACCCTCTAGTGCACCTCCTCCTTCGGTAGAAGCAGCCCCTTCTCAGCAAAGGCGGCCAACACCACCTCATCTACACTGGATGACCTCTAGCTCGACATCGCGCTCCAGATTCATGAGCGGATTTGTGAGTTTTTCTCTCCCTAGCATTACCCTCTCTCATTTAGGAACCGCTGTGACGCACGAACGCATTCGGTGAAAAGGAGAAGGAGAGGAGGTAGCAGCTTAGGAGTAGGCAAAGGAATAGGGATGCGAACCACCTCCCTCCCCCTATTTAAGAAGGAGACGCAGCAGCTGAAGAAAAGGTGAAAGGTTGGGACAAAAAACCCTCTCCCTTTCTCTATTCAATGCAGGTGGGAAATCGATGCTGATAGGAATTTGAGGGGACACGCCTGGATAGATGGGACGTGCTCTGCTCAAAGAAATGCCACCTGGTCAAACGGGACATGGCCTGGGCATGGCCCACCACTACAGCACGCTGGGCGCGAGAAACAAGGCGCACCTGCATACAGGCGACTCTCCGCTTCCCCAGGTAGGACCTAGAATGACCCAATGATGGAACCTCCACCAAGGGGAGCCCAACGGGCCCCCTGGGTTGATTGGATGGCCTAGGTAAACACCAAACGAATGGCCACCAAAAGATAAGCACCTTTGTTTACTTACTTTGCGTGCTAATTTCACTACTGAGCCTCCGACCCCAGCAATGGTAGGGGCACGGACATTGCTCGGGGGCTGCCGAGAGTGTCTACTTGTGTAGACACCCTCTTCGCCTGACCCCTCCTTATTTTAAAAACCAGAGGCATGGTGTGTGGGTGTAAAACTTTGAGTAAAACTGGACGAACCGCTAGACCCTACGCCCCGGCGGCTACGGTGTTTTTGTTCACCAACATAATCGAATTCATAGTTCCCCGCACCCCAAGCTTAAGCATCCGCCTTCTCGAGAAGGGTTCGGAGGGGTCCTCCTACAGAACCTCCTTCAAGGAGAAGCTGTTAGGTCGCCTAAATCAATCGAACGGCTCGGATCGCCGCCGAGAGACAGAAACAAAAATTTGCGATGCTCGTGCAGGTCACGTCGGCCCCGTCGCAAACGTCGGACCCGAACCTCGCATGGACACGTCCGGTAAGAGCTTCTCGTCGCTCATACCACCAAGGTAAGATCACCGACCCCACGCTTTTGTTTCAATTAAATCGTACATTAAACCCATACATCGAAACGTTGCATATGCAATCGCTGCATCTCAATGCCTCGTGTCGCGTCACGAAGCGGTAGTCGCCTCATTCGATATGAGCGGCAACTGACTGAGGTTCAAAGGTAGGCCCGTGAAGGGCTCGAGGCCACCTCGTGTCAAACAGAGCCAGGGGAGAAAAACCGAGATGAGCCCCAGTGTCCTTGCCCGACCCCGCTTAGAAGCGGACAGGGACACCTCAACCTTTCTCGTTCGATTCTAACATCGAGCCAAACCCATAGAATCTCCATCGAGGAGAGGCCAACGGGCCACCTGAGCCTATCGAACGGCTTGGGCATCTGTCAGGAGGCGGGTTAAGAAGTAGTGGAATGCTACATGAGGGCTCTGCCGACCCCATCAGCGAATGACGGACCCAGATTCCACACGAACATGCCTGTTAGCGAGCTCATTGAGCGTGACACTCAAGCCATCGAGGCAAGTGTCGTTAGCTCAGCCCCTCCAGTTGTGGAAGCCGAGGACGAGGTGATGCGTGAAACACGGCCGACCCCTATCGGACCCCAAGGGGCTCGGGGGCTTGAGCCGCTCAATCCAAGATCGAGAGACCGAGGTTCGAAGGCTAGCCCGTGAAGGGTCCGAGGCCGCCTCGTGTCAAACAAGAGCCAGAAGAGAAAACATAGATGAGCCTCAGCGGCCTTCGCCCAAACTGCATAAAGGTGGATTGGGTCATCTCAACCTTCTAGTTCAATCCAGCCTTTAGCCGAGCCCATAGAATCCCCATTGAGGGGGAATCTATTGGAAAGTAGGTCAAGGAGCAATGGAACACCACTCGAGGGCTTTGACGACCCTATCGTGAAGCAACAGGATTGGATTCCGTTCGAACATCCCCTTTAGCGAGCTCATCAAACACGTCACTCGAGCCATCGAGGCAAGTGACATCGCCTCAACCCCTCCAGTTGCGGAAACCGTGAACGGGGCGACAGTCACAAAACGAGCCGACCCTTGACCGAATCCCCGCCACGCGCGGGGGCTCAGGGAAGGCTGGGCCAGCAATGAGACCGAACGCACGGTCATGGAACGATCATTGAAATCCTAAGTAAGGAGTACGTGCGAATACAAGGGTAAGTTCGCTACCCTCACTTCGGCCTCCAGTAACATCTGGCCCCAGCGACCGCAAGGGGTCGGATCTCACTCGGGAGCTGGTAAAGGTATAAATACCTCCTTTTTTGAAACAGTCATTGTGTCAGACCTCTTCCTCGTGTTAAGGTTAGCGGCAAGGTTCATGGGAATAGATAAACGAGCATGTCTGGTAAGACTGTAAAAAACCCACGCGCCGACGGCTATGGTAACTTTGCTCACCAGCATAATCGAATTTTCCCCCTTATACACATCGGGCCCTACGGTCTTAATGAACGGAAGGGTCAGATCGCATGAACCTTTTTTCTCGAATGCAAAAGGGAAGAAAACAAGTTCAGACAAACAAAACAAAATTACGAAAAAAAATTACGAATCTGTTTTCGGACACAAAAGTCCCAACACTTCTCCATAGATTACAGATAAATATTTATCAGACTCATTCGACTAACTACCTCCTCGGGGGGAGAACTATGTCTTTTATCCCGTCCGCTAGGTTCCACGCAATGGGAGTCACCGCCTTCTCAATCTCATCCAGCTCGGAGGCTTCATAGCCAGGCGCGAAGCCAAGGCTCATTATCTCCAAGTCAATTTCCCGATCATAATGAGAGCGGGCAATAGCAAAGGCCTGAGTGATCCTGGCGTGAAAGGCGTTTTCCTCAAGCTGGCGTACCCATGCTGTAGTATCTACGATACGGGCCACAAGTGAGCCAGTTTCCTCCGGCCGCGCCATCCCCAGGTCATCAAAAACCACCCTGATGGCAGCACGCAGGAGATCGTTCTCATCACTCTCGGCCTGAAGAATCCCCCACACCTTGGTGAGCTCCATGCCCAGCCTGGTAGAGACGCTCTCGGCCTCCAACCTTCGGGCCACCGTGGCTCCAAGATCCGCCTGGAGGGAGCCGACCCCCTGACGTGCCTCGTCATGCTCTCGAATGGCCTAGTCGGGCAACTCGCGGGCCGTGCCACGCTCTGAGCGGAGTCTTTCTATAGTCTGGCACAGCTCGTCTCGCTCCCTACGCAGCCGGGCAACCACCTTGGCATCTAGATTCGCCTTCTGCTATAGGGCCGTGGACCTCTCCTCGGCTTCTAGCTTGAGATCCCGCTCCCTCTCCAACTCAGCTAGGAGGTCGATAGCCCGCTGGTAGGCCTTAGCATCCTTCTGGAGCAGCTCATCCCGCTCCTTTCGGACCCTAGCGGCCGCCTCCTCGTCTTGTCGCACCGTCGCCGATAGATCCTGGAACATCCCATGGGCCTCCTCCACGTCTCGACGCGCCTCGGCTTCCCGCTGTTGGGCGACAGCAAGCTGGGCGCTCACATCTCCACGCAGCCGGGCCTCCTCGGTGAGGTGGTCCCATTCCACCTTCTGCTCATGGAGGAACTGAGATTTCTCCCGGCTACGAGCAATGAGGGATTGAAAAGAAGACCAGTGTCAAAAATACAGAAAAAACATGAAGAAAGAAGAAAGTGAGAGGGAAAATCAAGCGGATACCCAGCCAGTGGGAACGATGACGTCACGCAGGACGCCCCTGGACTGGTTCAGGACTTTCATCATAGCCGAGATCCCTCCATCAAGACTCTCCCACTCTATGCTCTTGGTAGCATCGTCGAGCGAGAAGAGAATCAACATTGGGTCTTGAGGATCCATCCACTGGAGTAGCGGCTCACCCCGCGCGGGTGAGTGGCTGCCCCTCGACGTCAGGGTCGACGGTGACTCCCCGCTGGTCCTCTCCACCACCGCCACAACACCCGGGGACCCTTCGGCCATATCCCCCTCCGTCTGGCCCGCCTCGAGCGCCGTTGCCTGGGCCGCCGGTGGCACAGATCGCGCCGCTCCCTCGGACACCATCGTGGCTGCGTCCGGCTATGCCTGGCTTGTCATGGTCACGGCCACCTCTGCTTGCGACACCGGGGCCTCGGCTTGCGGTGCTGCACCCACCATAGAGGGTGCCACAAGCACGAGTGGCAGCTCCGTCTACTCCGACGTAGGCGGAGGAATCACCTCTGTCGCCGTGTGCTCGGTGACCCCTGAGGGCGCTTCTTCGGCCCCGGCGTTTGCTTGACCCGCCGAGGGCATGGGCGCCACCGTAGGCGCCGGACGTTTCATCTTCCCAGGCAGACTAGGACTCTTTTCCCGCAGAGGGGATACGGGTCAAGAACAATTTCTCTAGCATGCCCGGGCCCAGGAGTTCAAGGGCTGGCCCAATAGCTTTGACGGTCGTCCCAACGAGGGATGGGCCCGCGAGCGGCCAAAACCCAGGCGCACGAACCTCAAGGGAGTCTCGATCCCCGATCAAGTCTCAACCAGGCTAACCCTAGATGAACCCCGCGAATGGGATACCGGGGTTCCCTTTAGACTATCCAGTTATCAAAAACACCAAATCTCACAGCCATACCCGCGAAGGGTCCAAAATACCCCCTAGGCGATTCTGTCCGAATCACCCGGGGGCTACACCCGATGGGTGCGCTTGTGCGCACCCTCTGGCGAATCAAAATACCCCCCAGATGATTCTATCCAAATCACCCAGGGGCTCGGGGGCTACACCCATCGGGTGCGCTCGCGCGCACCCTCTGGCGAGTCAAATCACTCCCCGGGCGATTCTATCCGAATCACCCGGGGGCTTGGGGGCTACTATTGGGGACCTAATACTAGGGTACCCAATGAGGTAGAACTAATAACATTCAGACGTTGATGGTTCCGAATAGGCGAGAACGCAACTACACTCCTTGTCCATACAACCGAAGGTTGGCTCCGCCTCACCTGACCCCGAGGGCTGGGCTCCGCCTCACCCGATGACTGAGGGCTGGCTCTGCCTCAACCGACGACTGATGGCTGGCTTCGCCTCGCTCGAGTCGCCCGACGACTGAGGGCTAGCTCTGCCTCGCCCGACGGCTGAGGGCTGGCTCCGCCCCGCCCGACGTCCTAGGACAGGCTCTGTCTCGCCCGACGTCCCGGGGCTGGCTCCACCTCGCCCGACGACTGCACCCTGCTCCTTCATAATGCTGGGCACAGGGTAGGATGGGACATTCGAGTCAACCGCAGTACCGAGGACCATGCCCTGCATGCCTACAGGAAAGTACCGTCAGGATACAACGGGATGGGCGCTTTAAGCCCTTACAGGCATGGCAGAGCCCGAACAGTGTTGTAGGTGCCAACTTTTGTCTCACAGTGTTGTGGGCGCCGCCATCAGTCCTCGGACATGGATCCTGACATAAGCATACGACGACCACTACAATCCAAGAGAGAACTCGCATCATCTACAGTTACGGACGTATAGTCACTTCCCCGTCTGCTCTCCGTAGGATCACAGCTCGGCACCCCGGTATGCCGCACCATCTGCCGGAGCAGGATGGGACGTAACCACTTGCTGAAACGAGGCCAGGGCACAGCCATGTTAAGATCAACGAACGTGCTATCCCTGGCATGGTCTGCCATGTCAGCAGAAGCAGGCTCAAGGGAAAAGGAAGACCCGACACCTTTGAATGACGGTCTCTACCTTTGTTTTTTCATCTTTCTCCCATCTGTAACCCCTTCTCCCCCTTGGTCTATAAAAGGGAGGGCAGGACACCCCGCTAAAGGGATGGATCGATTCCACACACAACACATCACATAACACCCAGCCAAGCTGCAACCGGGCTCTTGGCATCCTTTCGACCCTTCCATCAGAGACTTGGGACATGTCCCTCTCTTGACCGTTTGTACCCCCTACTATGAACCTTTTCCGGTGCTAATAACATGAGCAGCAGCAGCAGCAGACTGGACGTAGGGACATTCTGTCCGAACCAGTATAAACCTTATGTCCTTTAGCGCACCATCCGGGCCTAACGCGCAACAAATTTAAATTTACTAGTTGGTGTTTACTCGAAACACGACAGAGTTGTTTTTTTAAATCTAGAGCACTTGGAGCTCTGCCAATAAGTTCCTCACTGAGGTCGGCAATGTGATCATGCGGTGGGACCTTGTTAAATATTAAGGAAAGAATATGAACAAAATCCAGAAGTAGTCTTCAAAGTTTGATATAACTCTTGTACCTTTCCTTTCTTTGTAAGACTTTCCTTTATTGAATATATTGTTTTCTACTTTTCGTAAGTTATTCATGCAAGTGTTACTTATTTACTAGTAGTCTTGATCTCTAGTTACAACGTGTTATAATTAATTGGCTTGTTTAGTATAATTGGTTATATCATAGCATGGATTCACCGCTCTTCGTAGAGTGCTCTAATCAATTCGTCATGGCCAGGGTTAGAGTCGTAAGTTCATAGTGTGAACATGGTGTTTAGGCTATCTTACCTATGTTTGCAGCTAGCCCCACGGATATATTGTGGTAGTTGGTAGATGGTGATAGCCCTATCGATCCTATATATTTCAACACGTTAGGGCTAGTTCTTAAAGCATCTGGTTTAATTGTTGTTTATCTCTATCAACCCTTCTCGTCCCTTTGTGTTCGTATCGAGACTATAGCTCAAAGTAGATATGGAGCTATTTTTTTTAACCTAGAGCACTTGGAGTGTTTCCAAATAGAACCCAGGGCAATAAGTTCCTCAGTGAGATTGGCAATGTGATTATGCAGTGGGACCTTTTAAATGTACCTTTCCGGTTTTTTTAAGACTTTCCTGTATTGAATATATTGTCCTGATTTGGTACAGCTTCAACAGTTTCATAAGCTGTTGTGAGCTGTTTTTTTCCCAAACATTATTTTCCAAAACAGATTCATGAGTGAAGCTGTTTTTTTCCTCCTCTCACAAAGAAATGAATTTAGATGAAGCCGAAAAAAGTAGCTTATCCTAGCTTTATCTGACACAAGTGGGCCCCAATCTGCGTAGGTGGCAGATTTGCCATGAGAAACACTGGCGCGGTCACGGTTGCCGGGGCACGTGCGCACGGGTCAAGGCGCGTCTGCCGGGGATGCCAAGCTGGGGCGCGGCCATCGGAGCGTAGGGACGCTGGGCTGGGGCGCAACCGCTGTAGAGAAGGGACGGGGCGTAGTTGCAGGCGAGACAGGGCCGAGACGCGGCTGCCGAGGACACGAGACAGGGCGTCGCGGGGGTAGGGACGGGATGCAGCCGCAGGGACACGAGGCTGGGCGCGGCCGCCAGGGCGCGTTGCCACCGCCGCACAGCTCGCCGGCGTCGCATCCACCGGGCGCGAGCGGGTCAGCTGCCGGGGGCACAGTCGCCGGGCACGAGCGGGTCAGCCGCTGGGGGCACAACTGCCAGGGGCATGGCTGCCAGGGTGCACAATCGTTGGGGCATAGCCCGCCGGGGATGCGGCCATTGGGCTCGAGCGGCTCGGGCACTGGAGCCATGCATGCGCGGATGTCGCCCGGGCCACGCATCGGGAGAAGACGGGCACCGCCGGATGCGCATCGGGAAGAAGATGAGCCAAAAAAGGACCCGTCAGAAGGAGACGAGAAAAGAAAAAAAAAGAAAAGAAAAACAAAGGGCATTTTAGTCATTTTTTCATTTGGGCCATCATATGAAGCTATTTTGCCAGACAGCTTAGCTCACCAAGCTGCTTTTGAAGCTAAAACACAAAAAAAACAGCTTTACTGGTGAAGCTGAGTTGTGCCAAATGGGGCCATTGTTTTCTGCTTTACATAATTACTTCATTCAAGTCTTACTTATTTATAGTAGTATTCTTGATCTCTAGTTAGAACTTTGTGTTATAATTGGCTTGTTTAGTATAATTGGTTATATCATAGCATGGATTCACCGCTCTTTATAGAGTGCTCTAATCATTCACAATGGCCAGGGTTAGAGCCGTAAGTTCATAGAGTGAACATGGTGTTTAGTCTATCTTACCTGTGTTTGTGGCTAGCCCCATCGATCTTATGTATTCCATCACGTTTGAGCTAGTACTTAAAGCATAGGGTTCAATAATTGTTATTTATCTCTGTCAACCCTTCTCATCCCTTTCTGTTGGTGTCTGGACTGTACCCCGAAGTGTTATTGAATCCTACCTTACTATTTCTTAGTTTAGTTATATTGCTATAGTATGTACTAGAGTTGTGCTTAACAGTAGAAGTAACATGGGGGCTCTTGTACTCACTGATTGTACTCCCACTAGCTGTGTCGTTTATCTTATATCTTCTTCCTTGACCCTTGTATTGCACTACCTTTGTTATTATCATTACCCCTATTTAGAATCGAAAGATTGTTTGTAACTTAGTCATTGCAAATCATATCAATCAATCATCTTAGCCATCTGCTTTCCCTAAGAATATAAATTTGATACTCGAAATACTCCCGGGTAAAGTGTTGCATCGATATTACGTGCGCTTGCAGAATTATCCATTTGAGCATAAAAAAATATCAACAGGGAGCAGTGACCGGTGATGAGAAGGACTATTGACTGGCACTAGGAGCGATCTGTGGCCTCAGGAGAAGGGAAAGTGGGAAGAGGTGGCTGGGAGGTAAGGGATAAAGGAGAAGTGATCGGCAGCCACAGTGGCTAGGGACAACGATAGCTGGTGGTGAGAAGGACCAGCGGCTGGCGGCGAGAAGGATAAGCGATCTGTGGCCTTAGAAAAGGGGAAGTAGGGAGGGGTGGTTGGGTAGTAGGGGATATAAGCAAATGCAACCAGGCATGTGAGGTAGGGAGCGAAATGGAACGTCACAATTATACCTAGGGGTTCGTTATGATGTGGGTTCTTTATGACGTGGCCATCAGGGTCCCAAGGTATAAGTAGTCCCTTGATTCTATGCATCGGTTTGTAAATATCAGGCAATTCAGTTACTTTCAGACTTTGTAAGCTTTTCCATGCTTCTGAGACCACATGAGCTCCTTGGCAATTTCAGGACTCTGACCATATAGTTAAGGGGAATTTTGCCGTGGGACACTAGAGAAACAGGAAATTGGCCAGTGAACACCGCCAACGTCGAAATTTGCTGGCGGACATTACAAATTTGTGATTCTTTGCCGAAAGACACCGCGCTAATTATTTTATTCATTTTTCAGTTTTGAGGAGAGAGAAGGTACGGCAAATGTCTAAACTGCCCTCGTCTTAAACTGCCCTCGTCTTCAACCGTTGTTCACCGGCTATTTGCTATAACACACCACCGCCGCCGATTTGGTCGTCCTTCTTCGACGAACAACGTTTGCGACCGACGCGACCCTCTCCATTCTCACACGAGCGGCGGTGCGGGCCTCTCCATCCTTGCGCGGGTGGCGATGAGGCCTCCCCGGCCTCGTGCGGGCGGCGGCGCGAGCTCCCCGGGCTCACTTCCTAGGCGGGCGGGCGGGCGGAGCACAGGTTGGGCGTGGAACGGCCGGCGTCGCGGCCTGGGCAGGTGTGGGTGGCCTCGCCGGAGCTGGCCATGGTGGGCGCGGTCGGTGTCGGGACCGGGCTCGTGGCCTGGGCAAGCGCGGGCTGACGGAGCATGGGCTGGGTGCGGGGCCGACGGAGGTCGCGGCTTGCGTCACGGCCTAGGCAGTTGCGGGCGGCCCCGCGGCCTCGCCGGAGTTGGCCATGGTGGGCGCGGGCACGCGGCCTAGGTAGGCGCCGGTGGACGGAGCGCATGCTGGCACGGGGCAGATGGAGGCTAGCGCCCGATGTTGCGGCCTGGGCATCGATGTCGGCCAGGAGGCATTGGAGTTGCGCGAGGTCCGCCTCGGACTACGCTGCTGGGGCAGCGAAGGCACGGGCACAGCCGTCAGATGCAGCGGCGGCGGAAGATTCGGATGTGGTGGTGGCTAACTCGGCGGACCAGGTGGTGCTAGAGTTGGCCAGAGCGATTCCTGCCCGCCGGCGATTGGAGGACATGGACGGACCTCATGGGGTGGAGCCTGAGGAGGAAGATGACCACGGGGGCAATATGGTCTTTTCACTGCCCTTTCTCAATCCCAAACTGTGAAAATTAATATTTTAATTGCTGCGGTGTCTGGTGGCAAAGAAACGCGATTTCATAATGGTACCGGGCATATTTTCGAGTTGGCGGTGTCCACCAGCAAATACCACATTTGTCCGATGTCCCACAACAAAATTCCCCTAATTAATATGTGTCATTATAGCAGACCTTAAGAGCTTCAAATGCCTTACTGCTAGAAAATTGCATATGCTTGGCTCCTGGGTCCAACAGTATTATTAGTTGTATTGCAATTATTGTGATCACCCGTACTCGAGGCCACTTGATCATCGGAACACGGTGGACAAAAGTATGCATCGATGATATGCTGGTATTAAATAAAACAGCACCCTGCAGTAACTTCATGGTTGGTTGCAGATTAGAACCACCATGCATCGGGGTGTTTGGAACTGCTCCGCTCCACATTTTTCAGCTCTGCTTCATGTTTTTTAGCCAAACAGTTTCAGCTACACGCACTCTGTTCGAGGAAAAAATGGTGGAGTTATGAGAGCACCTGAAGAGGTGCTCCACAAACTCCAGTTTTTTGTGGAGCTGCTTCAGGTAGAGTTTGTGGAGCAGAGTTTGTAGAGCAGTCCCAAACACCCCTAGGCTCTGGAGTTAGGAGGCAACCATGGTTGTGGCAGCTGACCAACTTGTTCCCCGCTACCATCTATCTCGAACACAAGGAAAGCAGCATAATCATGTGACAAATTTTGGCTATTGTTTCCCAACCTATGCAACAAACCACCAAATGGCAGTGCTATCACTACCACAAAAAAGATTTTATGGGAGGCCCTCGGGAGCCGCGCCTCGGTGGTGAAGGACACACGCCGTGGTGAGAGAGGCGCCCTGATGGCGGGGGGTGTGCGCACGACGGGAGAGGCGCCCGGTGGAATGAGTGAGGAGGCGGTCCTCCTCCGGCAGTGCCTGAGGCCAGTGTGGGGCCAAGGCATGGCGGCACGGAGCTCTGCAAGGGTGCGGGTCTCCTCTGGCGTCATGGCATCGATCTGTCGGCGATGGGTCTAGATCCAGCAATGGTGTTTCTGGATCCACCCATGACGAGTCTAGATCTGGCGGGGCGCGAGCGATGCGGCAGCGGCGGCTTCATTGGTGGGTTCGGGCTCACCAGCGGGCCCTTTTTTGTTTTTTCTAATTTATTTTTGGAGATGGGCACTGTGTCCGCCTCCACAAATTTTGATTAATGCAGGCAGGCACTCTGTTCACCTCTGCAAATTTTGATTAACGGAAGCCTCTGCTTGAAGGCGGACATGTTGCCTGCCCCCATAAATGGATTTTGAGCATCTGCGTAAACCACTTATATGCTATCCAAATCAGCATGCATGGGGGACTTAAAGCCACTACTATACGGAACAATCACCCTAGACATGTTGTCAAATAGGATATTTTTTATTTTTAACACATTTTTAAACTAATTTTAAAAATAACACTGTTTATTATTTTTTTTTCAAATCTAACACTTTTGTCCGCGCCTATTCGCACTGCGTGGCGAATTAACGCTGCCACGCCATGCATGGGCGCGCGGCGAGGCTGCGTACGTGGCAGCGACCAGGGCCCCTGACCGATGACGTGGCCAGCTCTGCCGCGCCACCGATCAGGGCGCGACGGTGACGCGCCACACATCAAGGCGTGGCAGTGACACGCCACCGCCCAGGGCGCGGCAGAGCCTAATATAGGCCTGCGGCCTAGTCCCGCCCCTCCCTCTCTGTTTCACTCCGCGTCGTGCTGCCGCCTCCGTGCCGCCCTGCCCCTGCCGCCGCGCCTCCCAGCCCGCACCGCCGCGCCATTGCCTCCCGGCTCCTCCACAGCCGGCCACCGAATTTTCCTCCCTTGTTGTTCCCCACCCTACCTTCCCCGAAGCTCCTCCTCGGCCTTGTCAAGGTAATGAAGCTCCTCCTCGGCCTCCACGGTGGATCAAATGATTTGAATGAGTAGTTAAGGTATGGAGAAAAATATGAGTTCGTTAGAACGTTGAATTGAAGGATTAGGATTAGAATTGTCAATGTTAAGGTTAATTGGTTAGTTAGAATTATGATTACCATGTATTTTGCTTGTTTGAGTTTGCATCTCAACTTTTATATGTGAATAAATATATGGACACACTGATGATGTACCAAATTTTATTTTTTACTGACCAAAGTATAGTTTTTATATAGTTTTCATGTTTGCATCTACGATAGAGTTTGCACCAAAGTGTAGGTTATATTTTATTTGTTGTAATGCAAATGGTTCTCATTGACATTAATTTGTTTTGATTTTTGTTTGTTAAATTACAACCGTTTTGTTAGATGCAAGAAATATATCGGGAGGAGTTTTGACGAAAATGGAGTCGTCCTCGGGAATTATACCCCGACGCGTCTAGCAAAGATGCCCCCGTCCCTCCTTACCTCCCTGTCCCTAACTATGATTGTGGTTTCTCGACCGACGTGTTTCAATCGAGACATCCTTTTAATCGACATGTTTCGGTCGACGCTACTAATATTTTGTTGGAATCTTGTTGTGTAGGACCATGAGAGGTGCTTTTTCTTTTAGTGGATCGACGGTGCAGACAAGTTTGACCCTAGGTATCTCCTTTTCGACGATTGATGTAGAGAGAGACATCCACGTGAGCACTTCAAGCGGTGGGTTCCACCCCCTCCCCCAAACCCCCCTCCAATGATGGCTAAGGAGAAGCACCTAGCCGCAGTTAGACGACTCGAGGAACCTTCTCTGTGCAAATGCGGAGATCGAGCTGTGATAAACCCTGAGAATACGTTGGAGTTTGTATGTCCAAATAAACATGAAGTAAGTGGAAAGTGTATCTGTTTAAATGTTTAGCTCTATATGTGTGCATGTACTAATGTATTATCTTTTAGCGTTATGGATTTACGAAGTGTCGTTTCAATGAGTGGCTCTACGGTCCTAAGAATCAATGGCCGGAGCCACCAAAGGCAAAGGAAAAGAAGAAAGAAAGATTAATTTACAAAGCACCTCCAGTCAAGTGCGAATGTGGTGTTAAATCCAACTATAGTCTAGTCCCTTCGGAGCTTGGAATAGGCCATTATTACGGCCATATGGTTGACTATGATGAGGTTGGTTATTTTTGTGGTAAACATAAAATCGTATATTATTTCTTTTGTTAAGACATATATGATATAATTTTTCGTTTGAATAGAGCACTAGGAAATGCAGGTGGGAATGTTACGATGGTGAAGCTAAGTTCTTGGATGAACTGAAGGGGAGGCAAGTAATTGCACGGAAGAGGGGATATGGATCTGACTACATCAACCTATTCATTAAACATCACAAAAACAAGATGCGTGAGTTTGCTAGACAGCGCGGTATTCGTAACCCTATCGATGTTGGGCTTGATAAATGGGAATTGGTGAGATGGAGGGTGTTAGAGGAGGAGAGGGTAAGGAAGGAGGCAAGGGAGGAGGAAAGAGTATAGATGCAGGTCTTGAACGACCATGTTGTTGCATTGTGTTCCAGTGAGTCGTTGGAAGCCTTGTTATTTTCATTGCCTGCTTTTAAATGTAATATAATCGCGTTGCTAACTTGTTGCATTTCATACATGAAGGGATTGGATGTAGCGAGGACCATGCCGCAGAGGTGGCCCGTGCAAGATTTGAGGAAAAGAAGTAAGATGAGCACAGGACGTGAGCTAGTCGCACCGTTCAATCTCCGATTGTGTTGTCTGATGAGGGGGACGAGGATGAGGACGACACTGCCAGGTTGAGTGATCTCATCGCTCTTGCTGAGGCGGGCATGCAGGCAGAGGACGCTAAGGATGACACTGGCAGACTGAGCAAGCTCATCGCTCTAGCAGAGGCGGGCTTGCAGGCGGAGGAGGATGAGGACGACACTGGCAGACTGGGCGAGCTCATTGCTCTAGCAGAGGCGGGATTACAGGTGGAGGATGACGACGCGTTCTTCACTCAGGCCACAGACGCCGTAGATGAAGCGGAGGCCGCTTACTATAGGCGACAGACAGATCAAGACAATGTAGGTGAGCCTAGCCACATGAGCCAGACGGAGGAGGACGCGTACTTAACGCCCACTGAGCCTTCTGTTCCATCTGCGCCTCTAACCAGGCCTTTCCCGCTTCATTTAACATCTTGTCTAGTTCTCCCTTTGTCTCTTTGAACTGGTGCTCTATACGTACACAACATAGAGCCTTTACCTTGTCACATACCTCTTTCTTTCTCTGACATCGCCAGAAATTAGCGGTAAAGTGTCTCATGCACCATCTATGCACTAGAGGCGGGAACCCATCTATATGCTCAACTGCAGCATTAAGAAGCCCCGGGTGACGGTCCGAGATCAAATATATAGTGCGAGATGGGCCAAGCACTTGTACACATAGAAGCCGCATGAACCATGACCACGATTCATTGTTCTCCACCTCTACCAAAGCAAATGCCATGGGTACTATTTGGTCCTCAAGATCAATAGCAGCAGCCATCATCAAGGTGCCCCTGTAGTTTCCTATCAGGAAAGTGCCATCAACAAGTACGACTAGCCGATAAAACTAAAATGCATGTTCCGTTTGCGCGAACGACCAGAACACACGATAGAGGACATGTCTCAACGGGTCCCGAAAATACATCCCTTCGGTGTCCACAAACCATTTCAAGCCAGGGTTGTAGTAATGCATTGCACATAAGATGCGGGGTACCCTATTGTACGCTTCCTCCCAACTACCCCAATGAATCGCCAGGGCAATTTGCTTAGCACACCAAGCCTTTCCATACTTCACATCATACTTAACGAATCCAGATATGGACTGTTGTAAAGAAGACACCGAAATGTCGTTATTGTCATGAACGAGCCCCAACATACGACGGGCAAGGTAACGTGCAGTGAGCTGCTGATGATTTTCCTTCCCCCTATTTGTTAGGCAAGTGTGGGGTTCGACAACTTTACTTATCCTCCACTTGCCATCACTCTGTCTCTTTCATGCATTTAACCTCCACATACAACTGTTTTTGCATATCACGTGGTACCACAACTCCTGGTCTGAATGAGTGACGTTGTACGGCCTATGGTGATACACAGCATAGTCCTGAATGAAGAGCTTCATCTCTAACATTGTATTGAATATCATCCCCTTCCTAAGGATTTCTTTCTCATGGTCATACAATAATTTCCTACACATCTGGACACCGGTGTCACAAACTGCCATATCCGTCATGCTGACATCCCTATAGTTCGGAACGCCTCTGAAAGGTACGTTCATAGACCTTAGTTGCTCAAGATCAGTCGCTGTGTAAGGTGGTGGTGGAACATACTGCTGCGCTTCACTAATTCTGCCCCATAAATCATAGGGGGTATCATCTGCTGGCAAATCTGTGACTAGTCTACCCTGAGCCTAAATAGTATGCAAAACCTCAGTTGGTACTGGTAATGGCATACCATGAATAGGTACTGGCATGGCATCAACCGGTGTGGACACAGCATGTCTATCTCCCTAGTCATCATCTGAATCGTCCGAATCACTGCTAACTACATCACCGATCCTGTCCTCCTCCTCCTGCTCCTCCTCTTCCAGTTCGAACTCGTTCACATCAAAGTCATTGCTTATACAACCTATTTGACTTGAATGAAATGCTCCTATGTCAACTGACCGTCCAAATCCATGTTACCCTGAGTTGCTTCCCCTTCGACCACCAATTCTTGCTCATTGCCTTCAACACCGTCAATGGACGGCCCATCCAGGACACCCTGCATCCTGTACCCATTCTCCACCACCACCTCAGCCATGGGCACATTGGAACCTTGGAGCACCCTAGTATAGCGGGACCAGTGAGCAGGGTCGTGCAAGGGCATTAGGACATAGTGTGCCCTAGTCTTCCCAGTATCAAACCTCCCCTTCAGTATGAAATCACCGCCAAACTTTGCATTCAAACGGACACAAAGGTCGTTGAAATTAGGAGGTTCATCAAACCATTCTAATTCTTCTTCCACATCCTCAAACATACCATCTTCTCTCTTAACACATCCTCCGTAAAAAACTCTAACACAACAATCCATCTACAAAAGCATTTCAAGAAACTTCATCAAGTCATCGAAATCGTCGTACGCACTGTCCATAGTAATATTAATACTTATTCTAACTATAACTATACTAACTAATCTAATATTAATATCTATAGAAGACTAACTACAACAACTAATTATACAAAAATACAATGTATAACTAGACTCACTAACTGTACTAACTAAACTAACTAACTTTACTAACTATACTAACTTACTATATTACCTATACTAACTAAACTAACTAACTTTACTAACTATACTTATTGTACTAACTTACTATACTAACAATGTCGATTCAATCAACAAATATACTAGGGGAGTACCTCGCGGCAGCGGGGCTCGTCCTCGCGACGGCGGCGGTGCTCGTCCTCGTGGTAGCAACGTGCGCTCGACCTCGCGGCGGCGGCGCGCTAGACCGGGCGCGGGCGGGCCGGTGGCGGGCGAGGCGGGCAGCCGCCGTGTGTGGCCGGAGGGCGCGGCGGGCGGCCAGCGGGCGTGGCGCGCCGGCATGCGTGGGCCGGGGGTGCAGCTGGCGGGCGGCGGGCGCAGCAGGCGGCAGGCGCGGGCGGGCGTGGTGGCCACATACGGGCAGGCGGGCGGGCGCGGCGGGACTGGGCCGCGGGCCTATATTAGGATCTGTCGTGCCCTGGGTAGTTGCGCGTCGCTGCCGCGCCTTGATGCGTGGCGCGTGGCGCGGCAGAGCTGGCCACGTCACCGGTCAGGGACCATGGTTGCTGCCACGTGCGCAGCCTCGTCGCGCCCCCATGCAGGGCGCGGCAGCGTTAATTCGCTGCGCCATGCGAATAGGCGCGGCCAAAAGTGTTAGATTTGAAAAAAAATTAAACAGTGTTAGTTTTAAAATTAGTTTAAAAAATATGTTAAAAATAAAAAAAAATCTCAAATAGTCAGGGGCTCACCAATATTTGTTCTTTGAAGTGACAACCACACATTCGCGGACGGTGGGCAAACCATGCATGGACGTGCTTCTCGCCGCAGCCGGCGGCCCCGTCCACAACGCCGTCGCCGTTGCCGATGGCGATTTTCCGTCGACGACTATGTGCCACCAGCAGGACCGGTACCCGTACAGCGCTTTTTTCTGGAAGGCGCGCCGACCGTCTCTTCGCTTATCAGCCAATCCGAGTTGATCCGGAGCCGAGCCGGGAGCCACGGGGGCGTCTGGATATCTTCTTGGTGAGGCCCCGTTTAGATTCAAAAATTTTTGGATTTTGGATACTGTAGCACTTTTGTTTTTATTTAGCAATTAGTGTTTAATTATGGACTAATTAGGTTCAAAAGTTTCGTCTCGCGATTTCTCATCCAACTGTGTAATTAGTTTTTTTTCGTCTACATTTAGTACTCCATGCATGTGCCGCAAGATTTGATGTGACGGGTACTGCGCAAAAATTTTTGGGTTTTGGGTACATCTAAACAGGGCCTGAGTGTCCACGTGCTGTGCATCGACATGACGGCATCAGGGTTCCAGGCCGCGTGATCTGGAGCCTTCCGCCGGCTCCGCGTCCACACAGAATTTTTCGCCGATGGCATGGAAATTGGAACGAAATACGAGTTTATTTCATGGTATTATTAGTCGCAGATATTGGATTTGTATGAGAACTAGACATTTTCCATATATTGATCCGACTGCGACTCGATCCTGACACACACACAGAGAAACATCGTCGCCAATCAAGTATTCAACTTAGCCATGACGCGAAAGCGACGGAGATCAGGAAAGACCGTGCCCAAGAAGTCCAACGCCGCCGGCCTAACGGCGCTCGCGCTCTGCTTCACCAGGCAACTACAACTACAAGCGCCGCCCGGCGCCGTCGTCGCGGGGGAGCCGGCGGGCAGCCCTAGCGCCGCTGCCGCCGCCGCGGCCGCCGCCAATCTCCTCTTCTCGCCGGTGGCCGTCTACGCGGCGCTAGCGCTGCTGGCGGCCGGCGCCCGCGGCGGCACGCTCCAGGAGCTCCTCGACGCGCTCGGCGGCGACTCCCGCGACGACCTCGCCGCGTTCGCCCGCCGCGCCGCGGAGCGCGCGCTCGCGGACCGGTCGCGGTCGCGGTCGGGCGGTGGGCCCGCCGTCGCGTTCGCGTGCGGCGCGTGGCTCGACGCTGCGTGGGCGCTCCTGCCGGCCTTCCGCGACGCCGCCGCCGCGTCCTACAACGCCGAGGCGCGCGCCGTCGACTTCGGTAACGAGGTGAGATCTTGTAACCTGCATGCATTGCAGACTATACGGATCTAATCGAAATCATCCAAATTCCTTTGACAGTTCTTGTACATTATTAATGGAATGCACTACTGAAACAAAATTTTGATTCTGTCTGTTGGTGAAGCCGGTGAAGGCAGTTGGCGAGATCAACGGCTGTTTGGCGGCGGCGACCAACAATCACATCGACTCCATCCTCGATCCAAGTTCAGTGGACACACTCACAACCCTCGTGCTCTCCAGCAGCATCTACTTCAAGGGCAGATGGGAGGCGCCGTTCGCCAAGGCGCACACGGTGGTGGACAAGTTCCACCGCCTGGACGGCAGCACAGCCGACGTGCCCTTCATGTGCTCAGTGCGGAGCCAGTACATCGCCATCCGCAACGGGTACAAGGTGCTCAAGCTTCCTTACAGATCGCCGGCACCGGCACCAGCACCGGCGCCAGCACCACGACGTAAGGGATCAACACCATCAGAGAGCAAGCCCGGCGACGGCGATGACGACCCCGCCCCGAAATACTCCATGTGCGTCTTCCTGCCGGACGAGCGGGACGGGCTCCCAGGTCTCGTCGAGAAGGTAGCCTCTGGCCCCGGGTTCTGGCACTACCGCCTGCCGACCTCGCAGGTCCCCGTCGGGGACTTCCGGCTGCCCAAGTTCGAGCTGTCCGCCTCCGGTAGCGTGAGGGAGGCCCTGAGTGACGGCATGGGGATCAAGTCCGCTTTCGTTGCCGGCGAAGCTGACCTGGCCGACATGGCGGCCAAGCGCGACGAGGACGCTGACACTGCTGGCACGCCGCTGTACGTTGCGGACGTCTGCCATAAGGCAGTGATCGAGGTGAACGAGGGAGGCACCGTTGCCAATGGTGCCACTGCTAGCTACATGCTCTGTGGAGCAAGTGCGGTGATGGATCAGCCGGTGAAGGTGGATTTCGTTGCTGACCACCCGTTTGTGTTCTTTGTGATCGAGGAGGTGTCTCGTGCTATCGTCTTTGTTGGCCGCGTCCTTGACCCTTCAATTTCAGGGTGATGGCCTGGTAGTAAGTTTCTGATACTTCAAATTGAAGTGCACCAGTATGTGGCCTAGTAAACTGTAAGCTAGAGTTCGTTGCCGGTCCATAGAAATTATAATTTCTTGCTGACCAATATCTCACGCATATACATAGTGACATGAAACGATGGAACAGATGACAAATATATATGAAATAACAAGAGAAGCGCACCTGCTAAAGTGTCCAAGGTTTCGCTTGTGGTTTTTCTGATTGAAATTCATCCGGTGGTGAGAGCTATCAAAACCTTTTTCTTGCTCTCGCTCTTGGGTTCATATCACCCCGCATATTTTTCTTTTTATTAGTATAATTTTCTTGCGTGATATCGCTTCTGAAATCATCGACAGAGGGGAATCTCTTTTCTTTGCATTCTTGTTACTGAAACCTTGGTAAGCACTTGTTTGGACGTAAATTGGACAAAGGAACACCCAAACATCATGTAAACCATGCCAAGGCCACATGATTTTTGACAAAACAAATTTTGATTGGGGATAAACTTAGGATATGTTTGGGACATATTTTTGGAACATAGTAATAAGATAAAATAATATGTTGGATTATAGTATTCCAACCAATAGTATTGTAATCTTATGATCTATCTCTAACCTACTAGTAGGAAATTATAGGTTAATAGACAATAATCCAGTGCCTATAACAGAGATCCAAGTAATCCAGATTATAACAATCCGATTCATAATCTAGATTTGTAATAATGCAAAATGTGGTCCAAACAACCCTTAGCGCTACGGAATAAAATATTAAAACGGTAATGCTCTCGTGCGGGCGTATGGGGGCGGACGGACGCGCCTTCCTAGCTACCTTATCAGTCTGCACCCCTTCAAAAAAAAAATCTCTCTACGCACTCGGCCTCCACCGTCGTGGTCTTATCCACCGCTCCATCGAACCTCTGCGCTCGACTCCACCACGCCGCTCGCCTTCCCCAATCTGTGCTCCACCGCGGCGCTCGCCTACACCATGGCATCCGCGCCGCCGCGGACGCCTTCGCTGCCCGCTTAGCCGTCGAGCAGGTGCTCGCCAAGGGTGTGCTGGCCCAAGCAGGCCGCGTGAGCAAGTGCTCGCCCAGCGGTGCTCGCGCAGATGCTCGCCTAGGGTACTCGCGCGCCTCGCGGAGGTGCTCACCTAGGCCACCGAGCAGGTGCTCGCCTAGGGGCGCACCAGCGAGCTCCATGCGCCACCGCCGACCTCCGCGCCAGCGTCGAGCTCTGTGATTTGTGCAAGCAGCAAGGTGACATTGCACGCTGAAAACGCATATTGCAAAAGTAAATCGGGATGTTGTATATGTTGCAATGGTTATGCACGTATGTTGCAAGCTTTTGTTCCCAATGTTTTAGTTATTTTTCGAGACGTATGTTGCAAGTGTCTTTATTTGGATGTTGCATATGTTTCACACATATGTTCCAAGTGTTTTATCTAGATGTTGTGTATCTTTTTACATGGTTTTCAAGTGTTTTTAGGTGCGTTTACAAATGTTTCGGATGCATATTTCAAGTGTTTCATCTGCCTTCAGACATGTTGCAAGTGTTGTATCTGGATGTTTCAAAAGTAAATCGGGTGTTGCATCTAGCTCTCTCCTCGCCTTTGACTGCCTCGCCTAGGTGTCTTCACCTTCTCTCGACGTCAGCTAGGCATCCAAACCAGAGGCACAGGTGGGCGTCGCCCCCTCCCCTTTTTCTTGATGCTGGCGGCGCAGCGGGGGACTGGTCAAAGCCCTAGTTTAGTTTTGGCAAATTAATGAAACCATATTGTCGGTGCAGAAAGTGACCAACACGTAAATATTTATAGTTTTGCCGTACGTTGTGATCGAATGTGGCCTAGCACTCAATGATGCGGGGTTTATACTGGTTCAGGCAACGTGCTCTACGTCCAGTTTGAGTCGGTCGGTGACTTTATTCCCAAGCCCAGGTGCTCGAAGTTTGCTGTGGGGTTACAAACGAGAGGGAGTAAGATGGGGGGTGCAAGAGGTCCGGTCGGACTCTGGACCGAAGGGCCGAGAGAGACAGGAGCTCCTACGTGCGCTAAGTATTTGAGCGTGTGCTCTGTTGGAATCGTTCGAATCGTAGGTTGTTCGAATCGTTCGTTAATCGATCGTTCGGTGGTTGAATCGTCGGTCCCCCTTTTGGAAAGAGCGCATCCCCTTTTATAGATGAAGGGGACGGCTTTACAAGAGAGAGTGTGTGTGTTTCCTAGTCTTGTTGCCTACGCCATCGGGTACAAGGTGGTTTGCCGGCGCCCACAACACTGTTGATGTCCGGATGCATGTGGTAGGGTCCATCGTGATCTTCCGGTATGGCCAATGTCGGTGCCTACCATACTGTAGGATAATTGTCAGCGCCCACAACACTGTTGGTGTTCTGACATGTCTGGAAGGTTGCGGTGCATCCTTCTGACACGGCCTGATAGTACTGTACTGCAGGTGCATAGGGTATGGTCCTTGATATTGCGTTTGACTGGAGTGCCCTGCATTACTTGCTCTGTCTGTTTCCTGGGTCTTCACCGAGCGGGCGTCCCTAGTCGGTTGTTCCCCAGTTGGCTCTGTCCTCCCGATCGGAGAAGAACTATAAGCAGAGGCTCGGTGTACTCCCGATCGGAGAAGCGAGTCAGAGTCGGAGGCGAGCATCGTCCCTTCTCGGCCAGGCATTCCAGTCGGAGAGGCGGGCCAGAGTCAGAAGCGACAGAAGCGAGCGCTGGAGTCGGAGGCAAGCGTCGTTCCTTCTCGGCCAAGCCTTTTGGTCGGAGAGGCGGGCCGGAGTCGGAGGCGACGGGAGCGAGCGCCGTTCCTCCTTGCTCAGGCCTTCCGATCGGAGAGGCGGGCCAAAGTCAGAAGCGAGCGTTGTTCCTCCTTGGCCAGGCCTTCCGATTGGATAGGCGGGCCGGAGTCAGAAGCGAGCGCCGTTCCTCTTTGGCTAGGCCTTCTGGTCGAAGAGGTGGGCCGGAGTCGGAAGCGAGCCAGGATCGCCCTTCTGGCCTATCGTTAGGTTTTTTGGGTTGGCCCAGGAGTTGCGTGTCGTTCGTAACGTCGTCTGCTGGACCGAGCTTTTGCTGGGAAGCAGGTCCATGAGGTACCCTGGGTTTATGAACCCGACAGGAGCCCCCGAGCCTCGGGTGATTCGGGTAGAATTGTCTAGGGGATTTTTTGTTTTAACGGCGGGTGCGCGCGAGCGCACCCGCGGGTGTAGCCCCCGAGCCCCCGGGCAATTCGGGTAGAATCGTCTGGGGGTTTTTTCGTCTTGGCAGCAGGGGAATTCTTTGTTTTGACAGCGGGTGCGCGCGAGTGCACCCACGGGTGTAGCCCCCGAGCCTATGGGTGATTCGGGTAGAATCGTCTGGGGGGTTTCGTATTGGCAGTGGGGGAATTCTTCATTTTGACAGCGGGTGCACGCGAGCGCACCCGCGGGTGTAGCCCCCGAGCCTGCGTCCGACTGGTGAGTCGGTTGGAGGCTGAGCAACTTGGTACACTTTTTCCCTGGGGCCGCAGACTGTCGTTCGGGGTGTTCGCCCGTGTTTGTCCCGCCCACGACCTGCGCGGTCGGTTGATTTCCTGAGTCGGTGTCGGGTGACCTGAGCCCCCGAGCCCCATTGGGTTTTGGCAGGGGTTGATCTAGTTCCTTGCATTACCCCGTCCATGGTCTTCGCAACCAGAGGGGCTGAGCTAACGTTGCTTGCCTCGATGGCTTGAGAGACGCGCTCGGTGAGCTTGCTAACAGGCATGTTTGAGTGGAATCCGGGTTCGTCGTTCATGATAGGGTTAGCATAGCCCTCATGTGGCATTCCACTGCTCCTTAACCCATGTCCCGGTAGATGCCCAGGTTGTTCCGGAGACCGACCTAGGTGGCCCACTGGCCTCCCCTTGATGGAGATTCTGTGGGCATGACTCGAGGTTAGGATCGAACGAGAAGGTTTGAGATGACCTTGTCTGCTTCAGAGCAGACTGGGTGAGGGTCACTGGGGCTCATCTATGTTTTCTCCCCTGTCTCTATTTGACGCGAGGCGGCCTCGAGCCCTTCGTGGGCCGGCCTTCGAACTCCGATCAGTCGTTGCTCATGTTGAATGAGGCAACTACCGTTTTGTGACGCAAAACGAAGCGTTGTGATGCATTAGCTACATATGCGATGCTTTGGATGTATGGGATGAATGAATGTGTGAATGAATGTGCGAATGCGTGTATGAGAATGGATGAATGAATGATCATGTATCCAAAAAAATTAAGTAAGTGGGATTGGTAGAGTTACCTTGATGACCCGAGTGATAGGCTTGAGGAGTTTTTATCAGATATGTCCAAATGGGATCTGTGCTCGTCGTTCGTGACAAAGTCAGTCATGGCCCACTTGGGGTGTCCCTCTGCTCCTTACCTGTCCCTCGGTATTCGCCTGAGCTATCCGATCGACTCAGGAAGCCCATTGGTCTCTCCTTGGCGGAGATCCCGTTGTTGGGCCCTTCCAAGTCTTGCCTGGGAAGGCAGAGGGCCGCCTGTGCATGGTTGCGCCTTGTTTCCCATGCCCAGCGTGCGGTAGTGGTGGGGCATGCCCCATCTAACCAGGCGCCATCTCGTCGGGCAGGGCGCATCCCATCTGTCAGGGCGCGTCCTGTAGCATCCCATCCGCATTGAATGGGGGAAGGGAGAGGGTTTTTTGCCCCAATCCTTCGCCTTTCCCCAACTACTACGCTTCCTCCTTAAATAGGGGAAGGGAGAAGGCTTTCGTCCCATTCCTTTGCCTATTCCCCAACTATCGCCTCTCCTCCTTCTTCCTTCTCGCCAAGAGCGTTCGTGCCACGGCGGTTCCTAAGTGAGAGAGGGTTGGACGAGGGAGAGGAGAACTCAAAGATCTATTTTGTGAATTCAGAGCGCAATGTCGAGCTAGAGGCCATCCACTGTGGATGAGTCGGTGCTAGCTGCCTTCGCCGGGAAGGGGCTGCTTCCACCGAAGGAGGTGGCGCACTAAAAGGCTCCTGCGGGGGAGGATTTCCCGCGTCCCTAGGCCAGCAAGGTCATCTCCTTCCTTGCCTTCCATGGGCATGGGTTAGGATACCCTGCGCATTGGTTCCTGTGTGGGCTCCTCAATGAGTGGGGCCTGGAGCTGCCGCACCTCAATCCGACTAAGGTGTTGCACGTCGCCGGCTTCGTCACTGTGTGCGAGGACTTCCTCGGGATGGAGCCGCACGTGGACTTCTTCCGACAGATCTTCACTGGGTGGGCCTTGTCGGAGGGGAAGCTGGCCAGGACCACGCCGGTTGGTGGCTTCGCCCTACAGAAGAAGCCGAGTTCGTCAGGCTCCTACCCTGCGTACATCCCCTATGACTCCAATCGGGGGTGGCACGGGGAGTGGTTCTACATAAGGAACCCAGTGGAGGCTCTGTTGCCACCGTTCATCGATAGGAGGCCAGAGAGGCGGGAGAGCTAGTCGTGGTGCCCATCCAGCTGGCAGAATAAGCTGGAGATCATCGGGGCAGAGCTCCAAAAGCTATTGCAGCTTGGCCTCGACGAGGTGCGAGTGTTCCACACCTTCTTCCATAGTCAGGTTGCCCCACTGGCGGAAAGGACGCGGCCAATGTGGCTGTACTCCAGCCTAACGGACCCCGACCACGTGTCGCCGATGGAGTCGCCAATGGGTGCCGCAACTACAGGCCCAGGAGACCCTCGAAGGAAAGCCCAGACCTCTCCATGCTGGGAAGCTGCCCAATCCGGTACGTTCTCCTCTCCATATTTCGTGTCCCTTTTGGTCTTGCTTTCCTATAATTTGACTTCAAGTCGTCTGTCTCGCAGGGCCTCACCGGTTATAAATCCTAGCCGCACCTTCCAAAGGGGTTGAAGGGCGTGGCCCAGCAAGCTGCCCTAAAGGAGGCGACAGATGGTAGGAAGAAGAAGAGAGATAAGAAGGCTTGGAGGAAGCATGGGAAGGAGATGGAGATCGCCCGGTGGGTGCGGGCTGACGAGAATTAGAGTGACATCGAGGCAGAGCTTGAGTCTGAGGACTTCATGGAGATGGGTGACGACGTGACCTCCTCCGAGGATGAGGGAGGCCGGGAGGTCGTTGCGACCTCGGTGGAGCGTCATGAGCCTGCGGCTGCGTCCGCCGATGGTGGGCGGGAGGCGGAGAGGCGCGGCGACGTTCCCGCGCTAAGGAAGCACGCCATGAGCTCGAACGTCATCGGCGAGCGGGAGGCGAAGCGGACGCGATCGCAGCGCCCTTTAGAGGCGTCGTCGGCCTTGTCCCCACCTGCTCCAGGCACGGTGGGGCAGGCCAGGCGGCCGGAGGACTGGGCTCGCACCCACGCATCTTCGGGGCCAACACTGGCTCACGACCCGTAGTGGGGGGATGCCCCACCAGCTGCTTCGGTCGGCGCACCTTGAGTCGGCGGTCACGGTGACTCGTGGGCCATTCGGGAGTCGGCCAAGATGACTCCCCCCCTCGGTGGAGGTGAGGCGGCATGACTCATGACCTGTGAGCGGCCCTCATCCGGCGGGCCCATTGCCAGCAGGTCGGGGCTTCAGAGCCCTGCCCCTTGCATCTCAGTATGCTTTCTCTGTTTCTTTTTCGATCTCATAGTTGGAGTTTTTGGAGTGCGACTGACCTATACTTTTTCGACAGTGGCCAGGTGCTGCCGGGGTTGAGCATCGCCCCGCCTCCCATGTGGGAGGAGTGGAGGCCCACCTTGTAGTGCGTAGCGACGAGTGGTGGTGAGAGCAGGGTAGTGGGGGTGCATCCTTCCCCTCCGGGGTGGTGCCTTCCTAGCCGGTCATAAGTACGGTGACGGTGTTGGCGGCGATCCCGGTGGTGACGGTGGAGGCTGGGTCGGAGGTGACCCTCGTGATCCCTCCCGCACCGGCTATGGTAGAAGAGAGGAGGGAGACCGCGCTCCCTACCTCACTGGTGGAGGGACGCATGGCTCGCCCTCCTAGTCAGAGCTGTCAGGGTTGGGAGGAGACATGGCCAGACCAGAGGCAGAGTAGCCACCGGTAGGCCGCAAGGTCGAGGTGGTGGAGATCCCCTCCCCCGGTGAGGTAGGCACCAGGGTGGAGCCGCTAGCCCTCCCACCATCACAGGAGCTGGCGGTGGTCCGGTCATCGGTGGGTGAAAGCTCTAGTTTGGTTTTGGTGAATTGATGAAACCCTAAGTGCTAACCTAGTTTATCAAGTGGTCATAAGATAGGTAGCACATTTCATGTGGTGAAGCAAATGGAGATCATAACATGAAGATGATGATGGCATGGTGATGATCAAGAGCTTCAACATGAAAAGAAGAAAGAGAAAAACAAAAAGCTCAAGGCAAAGGTATATTTGTAGGAGCTATTTTGTTTTGGTGATCAAGACACTTAGAGAGTGTGATCACATTTAGGATTGATAGCCGTACTATGAAGAGGGGTGAAACTCGTATCGAAATGCGGTTGTCAAAGTGCCACTAGATGCTCTAACCCATTGCATATGCATTTAGGATCTAGTGGAATGATAACACCCTTGAAAATGTTTGTGAAAATATGCTAACACATGTACACAAGGTGATACACTTGGTGGTTGGCACATTTGAGCAAGGGTGAAGAAGTTAGAGGTGAAATGGAGTTGGTTGCAATGATGCTGGGGTCGGTCTACTGACTGGACGCTGGGTCACTCAGCGACTGGACGCTGAAAGGCTACGTCCGGTCGAGCTGTCAGACGGCATAGTAAATAGGGTTAAGCACCGGACGCTGGGCTGTGTCTGGTCAATCTTGACCGGACGCGTCCGGTCGACAAAAATAGGATTTGGACCCTTACTAGAAACGACCGGACGCTGAGGGTCCAGCGTCCGGTCAACTATGTCGGAGCGTCCGGTCAACATTTTGACCGTTGGAATCTGACGTTCACAATTCGAAGCAGGTGACACGTGGCCGCCATCGGGCGACCGGACGCTGAGGTCCAGTGTCTGGTCAGTTGGACCGGAGCGTCCGGTCACCCCGATCAGTGCCCAGTGAAGGGGTACAACGGCTCTATTTCGTGGGGGCTTCTATTTAAGCCCCATGGCCGGCTCAAGCTCACTGGCTTGCACATTTACATTGACATAGCATACTTGTGAGCTTAGCCAAAGGCCTCCCACTCATTTCCATCATAGATTAAACATCTTTGTGAGATTGGGAGTGATCCAAGTGCATTGCTTGAGTGATTGCATCTAGAGGCACTTGGTGATTGTGTTTCACTACGGATTTCGCTTGTTACTCTTGGTGGTTGCCGCCACCTAGACGGCTTGGAGCAGCGAGGATCGTTGAGCGGAGGGTGGTGATTGTCTTCGGCTCCGATCGTGGCGATTGTGAGGGGTTCTTGACTTTTCCCCGGTGGAGCGCCAAAAGGTACTCTAATACATTGCTCATGGCTTGTGTGATCCTCATCTTGTGTTGGTTGTGCGGCACCCTATTGAGGGTTTGGCGTGTGATGCCAATTAGCACGTGAACCTCCAAGTGAGTGAATCGCCACAACGAGGATTAGCTTGCCGGCAAGCAAGTGAACCTCGGTAAAAAATTATTGTGTCATCATTGATTCCGAGGTGATTGGTCTACATTGATATTCATCATTGTGATTGATTGGTTCATTCCACTAAACGACGGTATAACCATCTCGCTCTTACTCTTTACATTACCGCAAAGTAGTTGTCAAGCTCTTTAGTGTAGTTAGTTGTGAGAGCTTGTTGATTTGATTAGTGTGGCTCTTTAGTTAGCATTTGAGAGCACACTAAGTTAGTTATGTGATATAGCTTGTGTGTGGATATATATACCAACTAAACTAGAATTGTGGTCGGTGGCTTGCATTTTGTGTAGGCTAGCGCAACACTTGCTTCGCCGCATAATTGTCTAACCATTTTGTTAAGTGTTGTTGTAGAAATTTTGTTAGGCTATTCACCCCCTCTAGTCATTAGGACCTTTCAAGTGGTATCAGAGCCGAGGTCACCGTTATTTGAGGCTTAACAACCTTCGGTGTTAAAATGGCTCAAATCAACAACACCAAGAAGCCACCCCAATTTGATGGCTCCAACTATCCATATTGGAAGGCTAAAATGACAACATACATCAAGTCAATCAATAGGAAGGTTTGGAAGGTGGTAGAAACTAAGATTGAGATAGAAGATGAAGAGGCTCCCACCGCCGCCGATGAAGTGCTCCTCCAAAACATTGGCATTGCTCGTAGTGCCATCCATGATGCTTTGGATGAAAGAACATTTGAGCAAATCAAGAACATTGAGAGAGCTCATGAGGCATGGAAGAAATTAGAAGAATCATTTGAGGGCACTCATGCCATGAAGGGTGCAAAGGCATACATCCTAAAAGAGAAGTTTGCAAGCTTCAAGATGAAGGAGGATAAGAGTGTGCCGGAGATGTTTCATAGACTTCAAGTGCTTGTCAATGATCTCAAAGCACTTGGAGAAGAGGTGAAGGACAAGGACTTCTCCCACAAGTTCATGAGATGCTTGCCTTCAAGATTTGGCACATTGGTCACCATTTTAGTGAGAAGCGGTTTGGACACCATGACACCAAACCAAGTGTTGGGAGATATTATGACCGATGACACATATAGAGATGAAGATGAGAAGGAAGAGAAGAAGGAGAAGAAAGAAGAAAAGAAGGATGAGAAGAAGAAAAGCGTGGCATTCAAGGCCACATCATCCAAGGGCAAAGCAAAGCAAGAAACATCTAGTGAAGATGATGATTCATGGGATGATGATGATGATGAGAAGATGGCTCTATTTGTCAAGAGATTTGGCAAGTTCATGGTGAAGAAGGGCTACCGTGCAAGAAGAAAGAAGTCTTCATCCAAGAACAAAGATGAGTCAAGGAGGTGCTTCAAGTGTGGAAGCAAAGATCATGTTGTTGCTCAATGTCCATACAATAGTGACAATGATGATGACAAGAAGAACAAGAAGAAGGACAAGAAGGAGAAGAAGGAGAAGAAGGACAAAACAATCTTCAATAAGAAGAAAGGTGGTTCATATGTAGTCACTTGGGATAGTGATGCATCCTCAAGTGATGATGATGATAGTGATGATGACAAGACCACCAAGAAGAAGGTGTTTGCAAGCATTGCAATCTATGAGAAGCCTTCTCTCTTTGACTCTCCATCATGCTTCATGGCTAAGGCCACAAAGGTACAATCTTGTGATGATGAGAGTGATGAGGAACATGATAATGAAAGTGATCATGAAAATGATAGTGATAGTGATAATGATGAACCTACTAAAGATGAATTATTTGACATGCTTGAAGATGCTAGAGAACATTTTGACATCAAGAGAAGGGAATGCAAAAGCTTGCGTAAGGAGATAAAAGCCCTTAAGCAAGCATTTGATGAGCTCAATACATCTCATGAGAGGCTAGAGGATGCCCATGAGAAGCTTGGCAAGGCTCACAAGAAGCTTGAAAAAGCTCATTCCTCTTTGCTTGATGAGCAAACACAAAAGAAGCATGTTGAAACTTGCAATGTAGGCTTAACTTGTGATATCATTGATGAATCATTATCTATGCCTATCATTGTTCCTTCAACTAACCCTTCTTGTAGCACTCCCACTTCTAGCTCATCTAGTAGTGATGGTCTCCCTTGTGATGCCTCACTAGTGGTTGAGAATGAGAACCTCAAGAAGGAGGTAACTAAGCTCACTCACACCTTAGCTAAAGCTTATGGTGGTGAGGACCGCTTGCTTATGGCCTTGGGTAGCCAAAGAGCTTCTCTCTACAAAGAGGGATTGGGCTATACCCCCAAGAAAGGCAAAGCGGCCTTTGCTCCTCACAAGACTAGTTTTGTGAAGAACAATGGTCGATTTTGCACTAGTTACAAGCAAGTTGGTCATAAAGAGCAAGAATGCACCAACAAAAGCAAAATGCTAATGTATCCTCCATTAAGCTTAATTCTTCATATATGCTTATTAAGGGTACAAATGGTGTAAAGGCTAAGTTCATTGGCAAACCATGGATGGGCTCAAAGAAGAAAGCCATTTGGGTGCCAAAGAGCCTAGTAACTAACCTTCAAGGACCCAAGCAAGTTTGGGTACCTAAAAAGAATTGATCTTCTTTTGTAGGTCAATTATAAAGCCAGAGGAAGGCATTGGGTACTTGATAGTGGGTGCACTCAACACATGACCGGTGATGCAAGAATGTTCAACTCAATCAACACCAATGGCAATGATAGATATGATAGTATCACATTTGGTGACAATGGCAAAGGCAAGGTCAAAGGGCTTGGTAAAATTGCAATATCCAATGACATGAGCATATCCAATGTGTTGCTAGTAGAGAGCTTGAATTTCAATTTGCTATTCGTGGCTCAACTATGTGATCTTAGATTTAAGTGCATATTTGGGGTAGATGATGTAGAAATCATAAGCGTAGATGGCTCTAACTTTATTTTCAAAGGCTTTAGATATGAGAATCTATACTTGGTTGATTTCAATGCTAGTGAAACTAGATTATCCACATGCTTATTCACTAAGTCAAGTATGGGTTGGTTATGGCATAGAAGGCTTGGTCATGTTGGAATGAAACAATTGAATAGATTGGTTAAGCATGACTTGGTTAGAGGCTTAAAAGATGTAGTATTTGAGAAGGATAAACTTTGTAGCTCTTGTCAAGCCGGCAAACAAGTTGGAAACACCCATCCTAAGAAAAGCATGATGAGCACTAGTAAAGCATTTGAGTTATTGCATATGGATTTGTTTGGGCCAACACAATACACTAGCATTGGTGGAAACAAATATGGATTTGTGATAGTGAATGACTACACTAGATACACATGGGTATTCTTTCTAGTGGACAAAAGTGATGTATTTTCAACATTTAAATCATTTGTCAAAGGCATTCACAATGAATTTGAAACAACTATCAAGAGAGTTAGAAGTGACAATGGTAGTGAGTTTAAGAACACTAGAATTGATGAGTTATGTGATGAATTTGGAATTAGACATCAATTCTCGGCCAAGTACACACCACAATCAAATGGCCTTGTTGAGAGGAAGAATAGAACACTCATTGATATGGCAAGGTCTATGCTTAGTGAGTACAATGTGAGTCAATCCTTTTGGGCCGAAGCTATCAACACGGCTTGCTATTGTAGCAATCGCCTCTATTGTCACAAATTGAAAGAGAAGACACCATATGAGCTCTTGAATGGTAGAAAGCCCAACATTGCATATTTTATAGTCTTTGGTTGCAAATGCTATATCTTGAAGAAAGGCACAAGATTGGACAAGTTTGACAAGAAATGTGATGAAGGATTTCTACTTGGCTATTCCACTACAAGCAAAGCATATAGAGTTTGGAATTTGGATAGTGGTACTCTTGAGGAAGTACATGATGTTGAATTTGATGAAACCAAGGGTTCACAAGTAGAGAATGAGAACTTGGAAGATGTTAGAGGCATCCAACTTTCAAATGCCATGAAGAACATGGATATTGGCGAATTGAGGCCTAGGCAAGTGAATGATGATGAAGATGATCAAGTGCAAGTGCTCTCTAACTCAAATGTGCAACAATATGCAAGTCAAGTTAGTGCAAGTGACTCTCATGACAATGATCAAGATCAAATGGCTAGTACATCACCTCTACAAATTGATCAAGCAAGTGCAAGCAATCAAGTTCCGGTGCTCCAACCAACAAATATTGCAAGAGATCATCCTTTGGACACTATAATTGGTGACATCTCAAGAGGTGTGCAAACAAGATCAAGATTGGCATCATTTTGTGAACACTTCTCATTTGTGTCATCCATTGAACCAAAGAAGATTGATGAAGCTTTGATGGATGTTGATTGGGTGAATGCTATGCATGAAGAGTTGAATAACTTCACAAAAAATCAAGTATGAGAATTGGTAGAAAGACCAAAGGGACACAATGTAATTGGAACCAAATGGGTCTTTAGGAACAAGCAAGATCAAGATGGGATAGTAGTAAGGAACAAAGCAAGATTAGTAGCACAAGGCTATACACAAGTTGAAGGTCTTGACTTTGGAGAAACATATGCCCCGGTTGCTAGATTGGAAGAAATTAGGATCTTGCTAGCCTATGCTTGTGCCCATAACATCAAGCTCTATCAAATGGACATCAAGAGTGCATTTCTCAATGGCTACATTAATGAAGAAGTATATGTTGAGCAACCTCCCGGTTTTGTAGATGACAAGAAGCCCAACCATGTGTACAAGTTGAAAAAGGCATTGTATGGCTTGAAGCAAGCACCTAGAGCATGGTATGAGAGATTGAGGGATTTCCTACTCTCTAAGGGGTTCACAATGGGCAAGGTTGACACCACTCTTTTCATCAAGAAGATTGGAAAAGACTTGTTTGTGTTGCAAATCTATGTGGATGACATCATATTTGGATCAACCAATCAAGATTTTTGTGATGAGTTTGGAAAGATGATGGCTAAAGAATTTGAGATGTCCATGATTGGAGAGTTAAGTTACTTTCTTGGTCTTCAAATTAAGCAATTGAATCATGGTACATTTGTAAGTCAAGGCAAGTACATCAAGGACATGATCAAGAAGTTTGACATGATTGATAGCAAAGCCATCAGCACACCAATGGGAACCAATGGCAACTTGGATAGTGATCCAAGTGGAAACATGGTAGATCAAAATTTGTATCGGTCTATGATTGGAAGCCTACTCTATGTGACCGCATCAAGGCCGGATGTCATGTTTAGTGTATGCATGTGTGCAAGATTTCAAGCCTCACCAAGAGAAAGTCATTTGAAGGCTACAAAGAGAATATTGAGGTACTTGAAGCATACACCAAATGTTGGATTGTGGTATCCCAAAGGAGCAAAGTTTGAGCTAGTTGGTTATTCCAACTCGGATTATGCGGGATGCAAGGTTGAAAGAAAAAGCACTTCGGGCACATGTCAATTGTTGGGAAGATCACTTGTCTCATGGTCATCAAAGAAGCAAAATAGTGTTGCATTATTAAGCGCCGAAGCCGAATACATATCCGCCGGTAGTTGTTGTGCACAAATTCTTTAGATGAAGGCCACCTTGAGTGATTTTGGAACCAAGTTCAAGAAAGTGCCATTGCTATGTGACAATGAGAGTGCAATCAAGCTAACCAACAATCCGATTCAACATGCAAGAACAAAGCACATTGATGTCCACCACCATTTCATAAGAGATCATCAACAAAAATGGGACATATGCATTGAGAGTATAGGCACCGATGATCAACTTGCCGACATATTCACCAAGCCATTGGATGAGAAAAGGTTTTGCAAGCTAAGGAATGAGTTGAATATATTGGATTTCTCAAATATGTGTTGATGCACCCCCCCACTTATATGACATGCCTCTCCTTCGAGCAATCCAAGGTAAAAGTTGATTGGCATGGCATACATCATTGCTAAGGACATGTTTAGTGCATCTAGTCATTCTATCTAGCCTTTAGTTTTATTAGGCTCATTCATGAAAATCAAATGAATTTGATGATTGTATGGTACCACTATTGCTTCTATGTTTGACTTGATCTAGTGGTAGCATATGACATGTTTATGGGCTTGTAAAACCTAGTGTTTGATCTAGAGAATAAGCTCTAAGTGTTTAACTCAACATGGTACAAGATAACCCTTATTTGGAGGTGTGAAGAAGCTTGTCCTTGGATCAAACCGAGTTAAATATCTTTGGCAAATATTCTAGTTTGAACCAAATTTTGGAAAAATGATCCTCACCCCATTGATTGACTTTGATAATCTCAACCCTACAAGTAGTATAATCCATATTTTAAAGGGGAGAAATTAGTACATTGATAATCTCGACCTTAGTTTTTATGCCTTTGTGGTCATTGATGACAAAGTGGGAGAAAATTAGTGTACAAAGATAAGAAAAGATATCAAAAGGGGGACAAAATAGAGTGTATAAGTAATCAAGGGGGAGAAAACATAAAAGGAGAGAAACAAAGATATTGATATAGAGAAATATAACAAAGGAAAGGGATCAATTAAAACTTTGAGCACACAAGTAGGGGGAGCAAGCTCATGAACTTGTATGATGCATTTGAATGTGCGTTTCATATGTTTGCTTGCATGGCACAAGTTTTAAAATTCAATTATCCATGCTTGTGCGATATATGTTAGTTATAAGTTTAAATGATAATGTGAAAAACTAGCATGCATAGGTTATCTATGTTTTCATTATTTCATCTAGTGGTATCTATTCCAAATATTTCCAAGTGGTATATTTATAAATTGGTATAGAGCTAACCATGATACTTCTAAGTATTTTTATAAGTGGTATCTAGCTAACCATGGTAATTTCAAGTAAATTCATATGGTATCAAGCTAGTCATGATGCTAAGGATGGTATAATTGTGCACTCCGATTGGTATCACGCTTCAAAGGTCCATCTCTTATACCTTAGCATCATACGGTAGACATTGTCTCCTATATTTCCTATCTAAGCATATGTGCAAGCTACAATTCAAACTCTTAGCACATATGTAGGGGGAGCAATTGCTACCATTTAGAGTTCATGAAACTTGTCCATATTCCTTTACACATGGTAAATATGCTTGGACAAGCAACATGGATTCAATTGAATTTTAATTCATATCTTTGTATAAGGGTTATCTTCAATTACCAAAAAGGGGGAGATTGAAAGCTCAAGTTTGGTTTTGGTGAATTGATGAAACCCTAAGTGCTAACCTAGTTTATCAAGTGATCATGAGATAGGTAGCACATTTCATGTGGTGAAGCAAATGGAGATCATAACATGAAGATGATGATGGCATGGTGATGATCAAGAGCTTCAACATGAAAAGAAGAAAGAGAAAAACAAAAAGCTCAAGGCAAAGGTATATTTGTAAGAGCTATTTTGTTTTGGTGATCAAGACACTTAGAGAGTGTGATCACATTTAGGATTGATAGCCGTACTATGAAGAGGGGTGAAACTCGTATCGAAATGCGGTTGTCAAAGTGCCACTAGATGCTCTAATATGCATTTAGGATCTAGTGGAATGATAACACCCTTGAAAATGTTTGTGAAAATATGCTAACACATGTGCACAAGGTGATACACTTGGTGGTTGGCACATTTGAGCAAGGGTGAAGAAGTTAGAGGTGAAATGGAGTTGGTCGCAATGATGCTGGCGTCGGTCTACTGAACGGACGCTGGGTCACTTAGCGACCGGACGCTGAAAGGCTGCGTCCGGTCGAGCCGTCGGACGGCATAGTAAATAGGGTTAAGCACCGGACGCTAGGCTGTGTCCGGTCGGCAAAAATAGGATTTGGACCCTTACTAGAAACGACCGGACGCTGAGGGTCCAGCGTCCGATCAACTGTGTCGGAGCATCCGGTCAACATTTCGACCGTTGGAATATGACGTTCACAGTTCGAAGCAGGTGACACGTGGCCGCCATCGGGCGACCGGACGCTGAGGTCCAGCGTCCGGTCAGTTGGACCGGAGCGTCCGGTCACTCCGATCAGTGCCCAGTGAAGGGGTACAACGGCTCTATTTTGTGGGGGCTTCTATTTAAGCCCCATGGCCGGCTCAAGCTCACCGGCTTGCACATTTACATTGACATAGCATACTTGTGAGCTTAGCCAAAGGCCTCCCACTCATTTCCATCATAGATTAAACATCTTTGTGAGATTGGGAGTGATCCAAGTGCATTGCTTGAGTGATTGCATCTAGAGGCACTTGGTGATTGTGTTTCGCTGTGGATTTTGCTTGTTACTCTTGGTGGTTGCTGCCACCTAGACGGCTTGGAGCAGCAAGGATCGTTGAGCGGAGGGTGGTGATTGTCTTCGGCTCCGATCATGGCTATTGTGAGGGGTTCTTGACCTTTCCCCGGTGGAGCGCCAAAAGATACTCTAATACATTGCTCGTGGCTTGTGTAATCCTCATCTTGTGTTGGTTGTGCGGCACCCTATTGAGGGTTTGGCGTGTGATGCCAATTAGCGCGTGAACCTCCAAGTGAGTGAATCACCACAACGAGGACTAGCTTGCCGGCAAGCAAGTGAACCTCGGTAAAAGATCATTGTGTCATCATTGATTCCGAGGTGATTGGTCTACATTGATATTCATCATTGTGATTGATTGGTTCATTCCACTACACGGCGGTATAACCATCTCGCTCTTACTCTTTACATTACCGCAAAGTAGTTGTCAAGCTCTTTAGTGTAGTTAGTTGTGAGAGCTTGTTGATTTTATTAGTGTGGCTCTTTAGTTAGCATTTGAGAGCACACTAAGTTAGTTTTGTGATATAGCTTGTGTGTGGATATATATACCAACTAAACTAGAATTATGGTAGGTGGCTTGCATTTTGTGTAGGCTAGCGCAACACTTGCTTTGCCGCATAATTGTCTAACCATTTTGTTAAGTGTTGTTGTAGAAATTTTATTAGGCTATTCACCCCCCTCTAGCCATTAGGTCCTTTCAGTGGGGCCTTCCAGTGGTTCAGGGGCGACCACTGATCTAGTGTGGCCTTGCCGTGGTGACCCAAGGAAGGTGTGGTTCATCCTTCGGGATGAGCAGGAGGTGTAGCTCTAGGACGTTCTTGGGGGGAGAGGACTCGCCATGGAGTCCGATCTCACCCAAACTAGGGTGAAGCTTGAGGAGGCCTTGGAGCGGGTCAAGTCCGTCCACCAGGTGGTTACGATTGACCTGCCCCACATCGCAGAGGTAAGTCTTCTGCATTCGTCCTTGACTCCTTGGTCTTTCACCGGTTGTCTCAGCACGCCTGCTTCTTGCTTTGTAAGGCTTGGAGGAGATGTCGAGCCACAAGTCCTATTTTCTCTAGGAGGATCATGCTCAGATGGAGTGGGAGGCCATGGTGTCGCGGCGGGTCTCCGTGCTCGAGCGCCAGCTGGAGTCCGCCCGGGCGGTGGAACTGCTCGCGATGGAGCGGGCGTCCGCCGCTGAGCGGGGACTTGACGCGGCGAAGGTCTGTTAGGCAGAGACCAAGGCAGCGCTCTAGAAGTCCTTGGTGGAGACCGAGGTGGTGCTCCAGAGTTCCTTGGAGGCCCTAGAGTCAGAGCGGAAGGCCCGGTCGGAGGTCGACCAGGAAGTGCTCGTGCTCTAGGGCCGGGTGCTTGGGACGAAGGAGGTGAACGCCCAACTGCATGAGTAGGTGACTCGGTAGGAGGAAGGACTCTCCATCCTCAAGAACACCCACCTCGGTATGTACCTTTTCTACTTTTGGTTGATTCACCGCCATCTTCCAGAACTAGGCGGAAAGGTTGGTTCGCTGGAGCAGGACCTAGAGATGGACAAGGCGACGATCGGTCGAAGCACCGAGGCGCTGGCCAAGTCCCTTGAGGAGCAACGTGCTCTCAAGGGGGAGCTTGATTAGCTCCGCAATGTCACCTAGGTCATCATCTCGGAAGTGTTCGGGTTGGCACCGAGCACCAGCATGCCCGCCATCCGACAGGCGGAGGTCCCGGATGAGGTTCGGGCCCTCATCTCCGATGGGATGTTCTATGGAACATCGGGGGTGCTAACTTTGGTGGCAATGCATCACATAGACCTGGACTTCGCCGCCATCTACAGCAGGTATGCCGACAGCTGGAGCCGCTCGGGGAGAGCTTGCTGCCACATGCACAGTTGGTGGCAGAGCAAGTCTCCACACAATGGGTGATGGAGGCTCGCGTGTGAACATGGCTGAAGGCATGGGCCAAGAGGACATCGCCTAGCCTGCGGATGGAGTGGAGCCCAAGTCGGAAGCAGACATCGCCCTGCCTCTGACCGAGCCAAACGTCGTCCCGTCAGAGACCGAGCAGCCCCTATCTTCGCCAGTCGAGCCGGTAGCCGATGCCGCCGGGTAGCCTCAGTAGAAATTAGAAGTACTTAGCATATGTAAAGGATAAATTCATGGGGGAGCCCCCTGTGTAAATGTTTTTGTGTATCCATGAATACAACAACTTTGTTTTTGTGATGAATCACTTCGTTCGGGGAAGCTTGCCCCGTCCGTTCCTTGTTTTTACCCTAGCATAGCTCTATTTTTATTCTTTCTTTTTTTTGCACCTGCCCGTTCATCCCATAGGCTGCAACCTTAAGAGCCCAGGCATGGCCCGTGAGGCTCAACTGCTCATAACCATAGGTAGTGGCGGGGTGCGATCGGTCAGAATGTTGAAAGCAAAGTTACGTAAGGTAATTAAAGGAATGGACTACCCTTTCGTTCAGGTAAAAAAAGCATTTACCATATGATAGTAAAAAAAAAGAGAGGTGGTATCGCACCCCCATGGAGCCCCCGAGTGACCTGGGCCAAAAGTGTTTGAGCTAGGGTGCTTTGTAGGAGCAAACGTTGAATGAAAGAAAGCGGTAAGACCGAATTTTTATGGGAAGAAATGACGTAGCTGTTCGATGTTCCAAGTGTTGGTGAGAACGTTGTCATTGTCGTCCTTTAGTCGGTAGGCGCCCGATCGGATCACTTCAGTAACCATGTAGGGTCCTTGCCAAGGCGGAGAGAGTTTGTGTTTCTCCTTGGTTGATTGAGTCCTTCGAAGCACGAGGTCTCCAACCTCGAGGATTCTCCCTTGGATTTTCTTTCGTGGTACCTGCGGAGAGTTTGCTAGTAGCGAGCGAAGCGGATGACAGTCGTCTTGCGGCCTCCTCAAGCAGGTCGACTGTGTCTTGCTGAGCCTCTGTGGCTTGGTCACGGTCGAAGGCCTTCACTCTTGGGGTGCCGTGGTCGAGGTCGGAGGGAAGCACTACTTCAGCTCTGTAGGCTAGGAAGAAGGGTGTGAACCCTGTGGATCGGTTTGGGGTTGTTGTTAGGCTCCAGAGGATCATGGGGACTTCTACAACCCATCACCCAGCATACATGTTTAGTCAGTCGAAGATGCGTGGCTTAAGTCCTTGGAGGACCAAGCCATTGGCACGCTCGACCTGACCGTTAGTACTTGGATGTCCGACCGAGGCCCAATCGATCCTGATGCCATATCCATCACTGAAGTCCAGGAACTTCTTCCTGGTGAAGTTAGTTCTGTGGTTAGTGATGATACAGTTAGGAACACCAAATCGGTAGATGATGTCGAGGAAGAATTTGACCGCCTCTTCCGAGCGGATGTTGGTGATGGGCTTGGCCTCTATCCATTTTGTGAATTTATCGACTGCTATGAGCAGGTGAGTGAAGCCGCCTGAGCCCTTTTTGGGGGATCCTACCATGTCGAGGCCCTAGACCGTGAATGGCTAGGTGATGGGGATGGTTTGAAGCTCCTGTGCTAGCAAATGAGTCTGCCGAGCATAGAACTGGCATCCCTTACACCTACGGATGACCTCCTCAGCATCTCATAGCATGGTGGGCTAGTAAAAACCTTGTAAAAAGGCTTTTCCGACAAGTGACCTCGGGGCCGTGTGATGCCTGTAGATCTTGGCATGGACCTCAAGGAGGAGCTGCTTGCCTTGGTCGGTAGGGACGCACTTCATGAGTACTCCCGACGGACTCCATTTGTAGAGTTCGTTACCGATCACGATGAATGTCTTGGCGCATCGAGCGATCCATCATGCTTCAGTCCTTTTAGGTGGGAGAACCTCCTTGAGGAGGTAGGCGAGTAGCAGCGCTCGCCAGTCGGCTTGATCGAGTGCCAGCACGGCAACATCGGTGGGCGACGTCGTCACGGAGGTACTAGGGTCGGAGCCCCCGAGCGCCGAGTCGGCATCAGGGTGTGTCTGGATCGGTACTTCTAGGATGTGGGTAGACAGTTCATGAAGGTAGTTGATGAATACACCGTCCGAAGACGAAACCCGCTTGGCAGCCAATTTTGTGAGAAAATCGACGGCTTCATTGTCCTTTCAGGGCACATGGTGTAGCTCGATCCCCTAGAATTTGTCCTCGAGCTTGCGCACCTCCTGGCAGTATGCTGTCATGAGGGGCTTTTGTAAGAGGACTCCTTCATGACCTGGTCGACGACTAGCTTTGAGTCACCATGGACGTAGAGCCGCGTAGCGCCGAGCTCGATGGCGATGCGTAGTCCGTTGATGTGGGCCTCGTATTCTATGGCATTGTTTGAGGCCAAAAAGTGGAGGCATATTGCATAGCGGAGCCTACTCCTGTCCGGGGAGATTAGAACCACTCCAGCCCCCGAGCCAGGCACCATTACAGACCCATCGATGTACATCATCTAGTACTCATTGGTGACGTCTGGGGTCGGGAGCTGGACCTCCATCCATTCGGTGACAAAGTCCGTGAGAGTCTGAGACTTAATAGCGGTATGGGGGATATACCTGATGTCGTGGCCCATTAGCTCGAGTGCTAACTTGGAGATTCGTCCCACGGCGTCACGGTTGCGGATGATGTCTCCGAGCGGGTATGAAGTGACGACCAAGACTTCGTGGTCGGTGAAGTAGTGCAGCAGCTTTCGGGTCGCCATCAGCACGGCGTATAGGAGATTTTGCACCTAGGGTACTGTGACAGAACTGCCCAATTTATACAAGATCAAGTACGGCTATCCCCGCTAACACATTGACACACGCATACTTTCACTTATATAAACCCGGTAGTCCGCCGAGTGTCTCGAAAGACCTCGGTAAATCAACATCACAACCAAGATTGCGTGATTAAGCAAATACACATCACATACACAGAGTTGCAGCAGAAATAATGTTACAAAGGGGTTCACAAATAATAGTACAAGTTTGGGTTTCAAAACCAATTATTGAAAACAACATAGCTTTCAAATGATTACATTAATATAAGTTCCAAATACATTGCTAGCATAAGTGACATCCTCAGATAAAAGCATATAGATGAGAAGTAAATATAGAATCACTGAGCCCACCGGCGGTTAGCCACCATCCTCAGCAGGCCAAGAACTTCACCTGCAACATGGTGGGATAAACCCTGAGTACTCGAATGTACTCAGCTAGACTTACCCGTCGTAAACCCGAAATAAAGTGACACCAAGGATTATGTAAGGCTTTCTTTAGTGGGCTAGCTGACTCGTTTGCGAAAAGCATAAGTTATCATGAATAAACCATTTTAAGTACTTTGCATCATCTTTATTATAACCTATCCATCTAGGTAAGCACCTGTACTACAGCAATCACTTGATTAACCAATAACATCCAGTTACTAATTTAGATTTAGCATATCCCATATCATCCAGATAACCATCATTGTTCCATAATAATTACTACGATGCCGTAGCTCGAGTCAAGTGCTCACTATCCAGGAGCGATGGCGATTCAAATCGATTCCTAACCAACTGGTGATTTATTCCTCACACAAACCACGCTTCCCCCGTCAGGGTCGCTTAGATCACCAATGACACTTTCCAAGTAGCCGCGGGATAATAGTCATGGACCGCACTACCCAGGGATCGCCCGACTGCCAGGACGCACCTTGGGCTCACTCTTCGCGTCCCCGTCATACCCTCTTCAGCACCAGTCTGCGCATCCGAGTTTATCCCGGCTCGAAATAGTGTCACTAGCTTCACGGTCGAAAGGTACTTTATTCGGCCAGCTAAATGTGAGGCATGCGTTCAATATGACAAGAGGGATGAGCAACGATCGGTCCTTAATCGACACAGATGGAAACTAACAGCACCCCAGAACCCTGTCTGGTTGCCTCCAACTTTTTCTGTCCGGTCTCCAATTATCCATCACACATGGTTAATTCCAGGATATCATTCTTTCTATAGCTAAATTCTTCCAGTAACCACCTATAATGTAGGTGACCAGATATCACCGATCGCTACCGGTCTAAGCAAGGCTAAGCAGTTATTCGATCCTGACCTAACAGGGTAAAAGGTAATAAGGTAGGCAAGGATAGTAATAAATGCATCAACGGTTTCAATCAACTCCTACAACTTAATGCAACAATATATAAACTCATATAGAAAGAATTGCTTTTATAAATTAGGAGACTTATAATGCTCCGGGGCTTGCCTGGGATCCGACACAAGTCAGTTCAGTTAGCTTGCACCGTCCTGGTGACGTCTCAGGTCCTAGCACTCGCTTAGTCCTTCCATCTTCGGGATAGATCCATCAAACACCGTCTTCGGGTTTGGCTCCAACATCTCATCCTTCACGTGGTGCATCTAGCATACCTAGATGAGATGCAATATGCAAGTGCATAAATATGAAGAATAGTACCATGAGACGCATCACAAAATAGCAAGCAAGACAAGCATAGTTTACACTAACACACTTAAGTACTTTGCGATGCTTAACTTAAACATCACACAATCTATCATGCTAAGATGGCAAAGAAGACGACAACACCAAGCACGACACAAGTTTCCCAAGATCTCAGGTGCTCTAACTCAGTCATCATTCAAGGCATAAGTCACACTTAACAATATACAAGCAAACACTATAATTGGAATCTGCCAATTTCTGGACATGCAAGCAGTAGCTACAAGATTTAGCTATAACTGGAGTTACACAAATCCAAATGACTTGCAAGAAGACATTATGGAAATCTTATGAAATTATCTACATTTCATCTATAACCATCACAGCATGATTCTCAAGTTAACTAAGTCAAATATACCCATTTACAGAAACTAGTCTAAACAAGACAGAGAGCAATCAATTCTGTAACCCAACTTTAAATAGCTGTAACTCTTAAACTACTAGGCCAAATGACACCAAATTTTAATAGAAGCTAGATACATGAATTATCTACAACTTTTGTATAAACAAGTTTCACAACAAAGCACATTATCATGAAGAACTTTGCTAAGTTCCCAGATCTGTCCATAAACCACATCGGCAAGAAAATAATTATTAACTTATGTTGCAAACACATAATTGGGCAAAACCAACTTTACCAAAATGTCACACATGACTAAAGAACACCATAAAACCTAGTGTCCATGACCAAATAAATTCTTTTAATGCATTTCTTAATTTATTTTAGATAACAAGGTGACTTAATGAACATATACCAAAAGTGCACAATAACTTCTACAAAAATTACAGTGGCTCACATATACTCTCAATAGTCTAATGTAAAAATTTTACTCCATTTGAATATGTATAGCAACCTCTATGAAAAGGACAAGTTGCTAAAGCAAGAAATCATGTGCGAGCAAGATAGACCAATAACTCACTCATGCAGCAACCAATGACCATGAAATTTTTACCACACATCAACTATCACATGAGTAGCATGCCACAAAAATTTCACTTCATTTGGAGCCCTAGATATGCAGTTATGGAAAATAACAAATTCAACTAGCATTACAACCTTACTGCACAAATCTATTTTTACCGCAAAATATTTAAACTAAAACATGTCATATTATAGATCTAATGCATAGAGAATTTCACAAGGATTCCAAAAAGTTCTCATTTGCTATTTTATGAATTTCCTATGAATTACTATGAATTTCCAAACTTCAGCAAATTTCCTGCAAAAAGGTCCTCAATGGCACTATTCATATGAGTCAGTGGTTATGCACTTAGGCCCTCCCCTTTACTCGAATTTGAGCCCGAGGTCCTCCACGCGAGGTTGAAACAGAGGACGCCGCGGAATTGGCCGGAGGGCCGGCGGTGGCGGGGGAATGGTGGGGAAGCACCAGGAGGTCCATTCGCACCCAAAGGTTGCCACGGATGGCCGGGAGACGGACCGTGCTTCACTGGCCACGCACGGCGGCGGCATGCAGCGGTGGCGGGGGTGGTCCTCCGGCCTCCTAGCCTAGGTGGGCTTGACGAAGGAGCGCACGAGAACGAGGAGAGGTTGGCGGAGCCGGTGGCGCACGCGAGGGAACACGAAGGAGCCCGGGGCAGCAGGGATGCTGCGGCGGCACATTCGGCCAGCCGGCCATGGCGGCTCTGGCGCTGGGCGTGAGCGACAGCGCGAGGAAGGGAGCGGCAAAGTGAGTGGGGGAAAGCATGGGGCACTCTGGCGCGCGTTATGGAGGAGCAGGGCACAAGGAGGCGCGTGGCACTGAGGTGGGACGCGCGTCGGCCATGGCGGAGCGCACTTGGTGCATGGCGGCCACGCAGGCAAACCGTCGGGCACGTGGCGAGCGTCGGTGGGGGCGAGGTGGGGAGCCAATTTGGGCCACATCCAGGCCGAATCAGACCTTGGGCCAAAAATGAAGTTGGTTCACCTTGGCCTGCTCTACATTTTTCATTAAGGCACTCCAGTCATTTGAGCAACATAACCATGGGTAATTTAATCTCCAAAGTGACATTGTCAGTGCATTGACGGCGATTAACAAACTCCAAAATTGAGGGTCATAACAAGGTCAAACGAGTGCCATCCTTTTACATGATCTTCTCCATGAACTTAGCTCCAACTTTTATTTTGGGGTCAACTTGAGATGCTTAACGAATTTTGGAGAACGCGAGACGCCAATGCCGAGGTCGATGAATTTCTAGACTTAGAATATTTCTAAGTGCTGAAATCAGCAGCAAGTTCCAACTTTGAGCCACGGCTAGACTTGGTTCCGAGCCAATCCATGGTATACTCCAAAAACAAAGTTTCTTCTACATAACATGAGCTTCAACTTTTATTTAATGTCCAACTTCAAAACTTGTATAAAACCTATAGTTCTACTTTGACCAAAGTAGGATCACAATAAAGCTTAGATTATCCTTTTTGATCCATTGGAGCATTTTCTTGGCATTTGCCCAACATGAACCTTTCATGACTTTTGTTGTAGAGTTCATCTAGAGTCATTTGGGCAAGGTTGCAAGATTTGGTTGACGACCGAGAATTCCATTCACTTTATAAAATAATTCAAGCAAGGACATAACTCGTCATTTCATGTGACTTCTTGATTCCAAACTTCACGAAACTTTTCCATGGATCAATATAGATGGGTATTGATGTGAGACACATGAAGATATTCCAATAACACCAGCCAAGCATATATCTTGAAAAGGGCCTATATGTAAAGCAAGGGTGCAATATCCAAGTTGAGGTTGGGGCTCATTTCCATAGGTTTGACCTTGACATCTTCATCATTACTTAATATGCCATGTTTGAGCTCAAACCCATTGCTTAACTGGTGGCAAACACCTGGGGTATTACAGGTACCAAACCTTAGGGTCGGTGAGTACCTCCCCAATGAAGTATACGGGCCATTGGACCTTAAGGTGGTGCCTCGGCTCCTCCCTTTCGACGACTAGGGTGGCGCTCACCATGTGGTTGCTTGCTACGACATAGAGGAGGAGGGGTTCTCCCCATTCAGGAGCGATGAGGATTGGGGCCAACGTTAGTGATGTTTTGAGGCTTTCTAAAGCTTGTTGTGCTTCCTCAGTCTAGACGAAGGTGTCTGTCTTTTTGAGGAGCTTGTAGAGGGGCATCCCCTGCTCACCGAGCCGGGAGATGAATCGGCTTAGGGCGGCCAAGTAGCCGGTGAGCCTCTGCATGCCCTTGATGTTGCGTATAGGGCCCATGTTGGAGATGGCCATGATTTTTTGGGGTTGGCCTCGATGTCGTGTTTGGACATGATGTATCCGAGCAGCTTCCCCTTGGTAACCCCAAAAACACACTTTTTGGGATTTAGTTTGATGTTGAACCTTTAGTGGTTCATGAACGTCACGGCCAGGTTTGCGATCAGGTCGCAAGCTTGAGCCGTTTTGACTACTATGTCATCAACATAGACGGTGATTGTTGGTTTTGGCCGTTCGACTTGGTCAGGTTGGTCGAGCAGGTTGATTTGATCAGCGAAGCATTGCTGCATGCACCGTTGATAGGTGGCGCCAGCGTTCTTCAGACCAAAGGGCATGGTTACATAACAGTACTAACCATACGGGGTGATGAACGAAGTCACGATCTAGTCGGACTCTTTCATCGCGATCTAGTGATAGCCTGAGTAGGCATCCAGAAAGGAGAGGATTTCACATCCTGAGGTGGAGTCAACTATCTGGTCTATGCGTGGTAAAGGAAAATGGTCCTTTAGACATGCCTTGTTGAGGCCAGTGTAATCAACGCATATTCTCCATTTCTCGGTCTTCTTTTTAACAAGAACAGGATTGGCAAGCTAGTCGGAGTGGTATACCTCTTTGATGAATCTGGCTGCCAGGAGTTTGATGACCTCCTCACCTATGGCCCAATGCCTCTCATCATCAAAGTGACACAGGCGTTGCTTGGCGGGCTTTGAGCCTAGGGCGAGGCATAGTGCGTGCTCGGCGACCTCCCACGGTATGCCTAGCATGTCAGAAGGTTTCCATGCGAAGATGTCGTGATTGGTGCATAGAAAGTCGGCAAGCTCGTAGTCCTATTTGGCTAGGAGCTGGGTCCCGATCTGCACTGTCTTGGTTGGGTTAGTGGGGTCGATTCCCACTGCTTTGGTCTCCTCGAGTGGAAGGAAGGCAGTCAAGGACGTTGGCATGTTGCAGTTTAGGACTGCTGGGGTCGATAACTCCCCGAGCCATGGGAGCTCGAACGAGTTGATGATGGTGGTGGCAAGCTTGTAATGCTCGTGGTCGCATGTGTAGGCGTGCGAGAAGGTGCTACCCACAGTGATGACATTGTTTAGTCCCAACATCTTCAACTTCAGGTAGGTGTAGTTGGGGACCGCCATGAAATTGGCATAGCATGGCCACCCCAAGATGGCGTGGTAAGACCCTAGGAAGTCCACCACCTCGAAGGTAAGCACCTCCAAGCAGAAGTTGGCTCGGTCACCAAATGTGATAGGCCAGTCAATCTGCCTGAGCGGCTATGCCTACGTCCCCGAGATCACACCGTGGGAAGGAGAGCTCACTTGGCGAAGCTCCGATCGGGGGATGCGCATGGCATCGAGGGTGTCGACATACAGGATGTTGAGGCCGCTGCCTCCGTTCATCAGCACCTTGGTGAGGCCCTTCTTGCAGACGATGGGGTCGACGATGAGCGGGTAGCGACCTGGTCTGGCGATGTGGGAAGGGTGGTCCCTCTGATCAAAGGTGATTAGAGATTCTGACCAGCGAAGGAAGGTGGGGACGACTGTCTCGGCGACACATGCCTCTCTATAGCGCACTTTGTGCTGGCGCTTGGAGTAGATAGCATCGGATCCCTTGAAGATCATGATGCATTCCTCAGGGTCGGGAAAGCCATCCCCATCCTTGTCCGCCGTGCCTCCTTTCTTGGCTGCTGCCTCCTTGCCATTTCCTTCTTTCAGCCCACTGGCCTATCATAGGAAGTGCTTGAGGAGCTCACAGTCCTTGTAGAGGTGCTTGATGGGGTAGGCGTGGTTGGTGCATGGACTATCCATGAGCTTGTTGAAGTGGCCTGGCTGGCCCTGCTAGGGCTGCTTGCCCGCGCGATCGGTCGCGACGACGAATGCGAAGTTGGTCAATCAGTGCCAATCCTTCTTGTTCTTTTTGCCCCTCTGTGTGGTGGGTCCCTCATCTTGATCCCCGCGCTTGGCCTTGCCCTTGTCCCGGCCTTCATTGAAGACCACTCCGACTGCCTCCTCGCTGGAGGCGTGGTTCATGGCAACATCGAGCAGGTCACGGGTGGTCTGGGGCTTCAAACAGCCAAGCTTGTGAATCAAAGACTCATAGGTTGTTCCGGAGAGGAATGCACTAATGACGTCCTCATCGATGACATCAGGGAGGGAGTTGCATCGTTTGGAGAACCTACGGATGTAATCTCGTAGGGACTCGTTGGGCTCCTGTTGGCCGCTCTTGAGGTCCTAGGAGTTCCCAAGGTGGACATACGTCCCCTGGAAATTCCCGATGAAGATCCTCTTGAGGTCCGCCCAGTCGCGAATGCTATCATGCGAAAGGAATTCGAGCCATGCTCGAACATGTTCCCCCACTTAGATGGAGAGGTACTGAATGATGAAGTTGTCATCATCCACTCCCCTGGCTTAGCAGGCGAGCCAAAAGTCTTCAAGCCATATACTGGGGTTCATCTCCCTAGTATACTTGGCGATGTTGGTAGGTGGTCGGAAGCGCTGTGGCAATGGTGCTCTTTGGATGTGTCAGCCAAAGGCCTATGGTCCTAGGCCATCCGGGCTAGGACTCCGATCATTGGGTCGGTGACCACGCCTGGGGTGTGTCTCGCCGGTCCCCTCGATGGTCTGGCCGAAGCCCGATCTACCTGCCCTCACCACCGTCTGATGGACACCATTGTCATGCCAGGACTAATGCCGATTGTTGATGACGCTGCAAGCATCTTGGTTCGGCCCGAGGCACTTGCGCACAGGCAGCCGGTGTGGAGCAGGTGCTGGGTTAGGCCGCGGGGCAGCTACGTCCTCCTATTCCACGCCCGGCAACTATAGAGGTGAGCAGATGGAGCGATGCGTCTGGTGCGTCCCCGCTCCCCTGGTCGGGAGTGAGGCCGTGAGTCAGTGTCACAACGCGGAGCTCTCCGTCTATTGAACAACGGCGGTTTCCACCAGTGCCCGGAGGTTCTGGTGGACCGATTGCTCTTGGGGGTCGATAGGCTCTGGAAGGCCACACAGAATCATCACCGCAGCGGTGATGTTCTGGCCAGCCCGAGCGAACTATGGGGGATCATTCCCCCCATCCATGATGTTGCGCTAGAACTGGCGGGCGTGACCCCAGGCGCCGCTCACCAGGTCTCATGCACGGGGCGTAGCGTGCTACACCGAGTGCGCCGATGCAAGTGGTGGCTGGTTCTGTCACCTTTGTCATAGCTCCTCGTTGTGCTCCTATGCACATGCGAGGGCCTCCGTGCGAGGGTCCAAAGGGGTGTGGGTCTGTAGAGACTCCACCACCACCGGCGGCTATCCTAGAGTGTCCGCCATAGCACACTCCTAGGATAGAGGGTGGCTAGGTGCCATGACGTTGCTGATGCTGGAGCCAACGCTCTCAACATCGTCATCCATGAGGTCGTGAAAAGAGGCGGGAGCATAGCTCGCCATCCCCACGAATTCAGATGTGAGATGGGGTAGCTCCAGTATCCTTTGGAGCCCCCGTGCATATGTGTCCATGGGGGACGCGAGGCCATAGGGGAACCAGTCGCATGGTGAGCGCAGTAGGGACAATGGTGTCCCTCTGGAGAGTCGATGGAAAATATTAAAAAGCGAGTAAAGAACAGTATGTACGTTACTCACAACGGGGTTTAAGCCTAACGTAAGCTTGGAGCAAAGCACAGGCGCCTCGTCGTTGAGGTCGCCGGGTGGTCCAGAGTCATCAGAGGGTGCTCCTCCTCCGATAGGCGCTGGGACAAGTGCCTTCTCGCAGAGGTGAAGCACACTGAGCCGGTCGGAGATGAAGTCCAGCCTTCTAAAGAGGAAGGCCTGGGATGGCTCAAAGATGGGAGGAACCCACATCCCAACAGGTGGGAGCATGGGAAACTCCAGTGAGCCAAAGCGAGTCGTATTGCTTGATCCCACCATGGTGAAGGTGGTGGAAAGATGGGCCATCTGATGACCAAAGGCGTGAACGTACGGCGCCAACTGTCGGTGCAGAAAGTGACCAACACGTAAATGTTTATAGTTTTGTTGTACGTTGTGATCGGATGTGGCCTAGCACTCAATGACGCAGGGTTTATACTAGCTTAGGCAACGTGCCCTACGTCCAGTTTGAGTCAGTCAGTGACTTCATTCCCAAGCCCAGGTGCTCAAAGTTTGCTGTGGGGTTACAAATGAGAGGGAGTAAGATGGGGGTTGCAAGAGGCCCGGTCGGACTCTGGACTGAAGGGACGAGAGAGACGGGAGCTCCTGCATGTGCTAAGTATTTGAGCACATGCTCTATTGGAATCGTTCGAATCGTAGGTTGTTCAAATTGTTCGTTAATCGATCATTCGGTGGTTGAATCATCGGTCCCCCTTTTGGAGAGAGTGCATCCCCTTTTATAGGTGAAGGGGACGGCTTTACAAGAGAGTGTGAGAGAAAGAGAGTGTGTGTGTTTCCTAGTCTTATTGCATATGCCATTGAGTACAAGGTAGTTTGTCGGTGCCCACAACATTGTTGATGCCCGGATGCATGTGGTAGGCTCCATCGTGATCTTCCGGTATGGCCAATGTCGGCGCCTACCATACTATAGGATAAATGTCAGCGCCCACAACACTATTGGTGTTCTGACATGTCTAGAAGGTTGTGGTGCATCCTTCTGACATGGCCTGATAGGACTATCCTACAGGTGCGCAGGGTACGGTCCTTGATATTGCGTTTGACTGGAGCACCCTGCCTTACTTGCTCTGTCCGTTTCCTGGGTCTTCACCGAGCGGGCATCCCCAGTCGATCATTCCCCAATCAGCTCTGACCTCCCGGTCAGAGAAGAACTGTAAGCAGAGGCTTGGTGTACTCCCGGTCAGAGAAGCCAGTCGGAGTCAGAGGCGAGCGTCATCCCTTCTCGGCCAGGCCTTCCGGTCGGAGAGGCAGGCTAGAGTCGTAAGCAACGGAAGCGAGCGCTGGAGTTGGAGGCGAGCGTCGTTCCTTCTTGGCCACGCCTTTCGGTTGGAGAGGCGGGCCAGAGTCGGAGGCGATAGGAGCTAACGCCGTTCCGGCTTGGCCAGGCCTTCTAGTCAAAGAGGCGGGCCAGAGTTGGAAGCGAGCGTTGTTCCTCCTTGGCCAGGCCTTCTGGTCAGATAGGTAGGCTAGAGTCAGAAGCGAGCACCATTCCTCTTTGGCCAGGCCTTCCGGTCGAAGAGGCCGGCCAGAGTTGGAAGCGAGCTAGGATCACCCTTCTGGCCTATCGTTAGGTTTTTTGGGCCAGCCAGGAGTTGCGCGTCGTTCGCAACATCATCTACTGGGTCGAGCTTTTGCTGGGAAGCAGGTCCATGAGGTACCCCAGGTTTATGAACCCAACACCTATGCTCTAAGTGTGGAATTGAGATAGGTTGGTCCAACCCAAGTGAAAGCTCTTGTTTGGTTTTGGTGAATTGATGAAACCCTAAGTGCTAACCTAGTTTATCAAGTGATCATGAGATAGGTAGCACACTTCAAGTGGAGAAGCTAATGAAGATCATAGCATGATAATGGTGATGGCATGGTGATGATCAAGAGCTTAAACTTGAAAAGAAGAAAGAGAAAAACAAAAGGCTCAAGGCAAAGGTATAATTTGTAGGAGTTATTTTGTTTTGGTGATCAAGACACTTAGAGAGTGTGATCACATTTAGGTTTGATTGCCGTACTATTAAGAGGAGTGAAACTCGTATCAAAATGCGGTTATCAAAGTGCTACTAGATGCTCTAACTCATTGCATATGCATTTAGGATCTAGTGGAATGCTAACGCCCTTGAAAATGTTTGTGAAAATATGCTAACACATGTGCACAAGGAGACACACTTGGTGTTTGGCACATTTGAGCAAGGGTGGAGAAGTTAGAAGTGAAAAGGAGTTAGTGTCACTAGTTTTACAGTGACCGGACGCTGGACCTCTGAGGGACCGGCGCGTCCGGTCAAGTATGCCAGTGAGACGCTGGTGTCGGTCATGCGACTGGACGCTGGGTCACTGAGGCACTGGACGTTGAAGGGCTACGTCCAGTCATGTTGTCGGATGGCACAGTAATTAGGGTTATGCACCGGACGCTGAGCAGAGTCAGGTCAAGCATGACCGGACGCGTCCGGTCGAAGAAAACCTAGTTTGGAACCTTACTGTAAACGACCAGACACTGGGGATTCAGTATCCGATCAGTTTGAAGAGCAGCGTCTGGTCAACACCAGTGACCGTTGAGATCGGTACACGTGGCTATCTGCGAGCGACCGGATGCTGGGGGCTCAGCGTCCGGTCAACTGACCGGAGCATCCGGTCAGCCCGCATTATGCCCAGTGAAGGGGTATAACGGCTCTATTTTGTGGGGGCTTCTATTTAAGCCCCATGGCCGGTTCAAGCTCACTCTCTTGGCCATTTTTATTGACATAGCAACCTTGTGAGCTTAGCCAAAGCCCTCCCACTCATCTCCATCATTGATTCATCATCATAGTGAGATTTGGAGTGAATCCAAGTGCATTGCTTGAGTGATTGCATCTAGAGGCACTTGGTGATTGTGTTTCGCTGCAGAATTCGCTTGTTACTCTTGGTGGTTGCCACCACCTAGACGGCTTGGGCAGCGAGGATCGTCGAGCGGAGGGTGGTGATTGTCTCCGGCTCCGACCGTGGTGATTGTGAGGGGTTCTTGACCTTTCCCCGGCGGAGTGCCAAAAGGTACTCTAGTGGATTGCTCGTGGCTTGTGTGATCCGCATCTTGTGTTGGTTGTGTGGCACCCTATTGAGGGTTTGGCGTATGAAGCCAATCAGCGCGTGAACCTCCAAGTGAGTGAATCGCCACAACGAGGACTAGCTTGCCAGCAAGCAAGTGAACCTTGGTAAAAAATCATTGTGTTCATCATTTTGATTCCGAGGTGATTGGTCTCCATTGTTATTCATCATTATGATTGATTGGTTCCTTCCACGACAAGGCGGTATAACCTTCTTGCTCACTCTTACATTTCCGCAAACTAGTTGTCAAGCTCTTTAGTGTAGCTAGTTGTGAGAGCTTGTTAGTTTGATTAGTGTAGCTCTTTAGTTAGCTTTTGAGAGCACACTAATTTAGCTAAGTGTCATAGCCATTGTGTGGATATACTCTATTTGAAGTAGAATTGTGGTAGGTGGCTTGCATTTTAGTAGGCTAGTGCAACATTCGCTTCACCGCATAATTGTCTAACATATTTGTTAAGTGTTGTTGTAGAATTTTTATTAGGCTATTCACCCCCCCCCTCTAGCCATTAGGACCTTTCAAGTGGTATTAGAGACAGGTTACCATTATTTGAGGCTTAACAACCTACGGTGTTAAAATGGCTCAAATCAACAACACCAAGAAGCCACCCCAATTTGATGGCTCAAATTATCCCTATTGGAAGGCTAAGATGACAACATATATCAAGTCAATCAATAGGAAGATTTGGAAGGTGGTAGAAACAAAAATTGAGATAGAAGATGAAGAGGCTCCCACCGCCGCCGAAGAATTGCTACTCCAAAACAATGACATTGCTCTTAGTGCCATCCATAATGCTTTGGATGAGAGAACATTTGAGCAAATCAAGAACATTGAGAGAGCTCATGAGGCATGGAAGAAATTGGAAGAATCTTTTGAGGGCACCAAGGCAATCAAGGGTGCGAAGGCATATATTCTCAAGGATAAATTTGCTAGTTTCAAGATGAAGGAAGATGAGAGTGTGTCGGACATGTTTCATCAGATGGAAGTAATTGTAAATGATCTCAAGGCACTTGGTGAGAAGATAGAGGACAAGGAGTTCTCAAATAAGTTCTTGAGATGCTTACCTTCAAGATTTGGCACATTGGTCACTATCCTAGTGAGGAGTGGTTTGGACACCATGACACCAAACCAAGTGTTAGGAGATATCATGACCGATGATGCTTATAGAGATGATGATGAGAAGGAAGAAAAGAGGGAGAAGAAAGATGAGAAGAAGGATGACAAGAAGAAGAGCATGGCATTCAAGGCCACATCATCCAAGGGCAAAGCAAAGCAAGAAACATCAAGTAAGGATGATGACTCATGGGATGATGATGAGGATGAGAGGATGGCTCTCTTTGTCAAGAGGTTTGGCAAGTTCATGGTGAAGAAGGGCTACCATGCAAGAAGGAAGAAGTCTTCATCCAAGAACAAGGAAGAGCTAAGAAGGTTCTTCAAATGTGGAAGCAAAGATCATCTTGTTGCTCAATGCCCATACAATAGCGACAATGATGATAACAACAAGAAGAACAAGAAGAAGGACAAGAAGGAAAAGAAAAAGAAGAAGGACAAGATGGCCTTCAAGAAGAAGAAGGGTGGATCATATGTAGTCACTTGGGATAGTGATGCTTCCTCAAGTGATGATGATGATAGTGATGATGACAAGACCACCAAGAAGAAGGTGCTTGCAAGCATTGCAATCAATGAGAAGCCTTCTCTCTTCGACTCTCCATCATGCTTCATGGCTAAGGCCACCAAGGTACAATCTTGTGATGATGGAAGTGATGAGGAACATGATAATGAACATGAAAATGAAAATGAAAATGATAGTGATTGTGATGATGATGATGAACCTACTAAGGATGAATTGTTTGACATGCTAGAAGATGCTAGAGAACACTTTGACATCAAGAGAAGGGAATGCAAAAGCTTGCGTAAGGAACTAAAAGCCCTTAAGCAAGCATTTGATGAGCTCAATGCATCTCATGAGAGGTAAGAGGATGCCCATGAGAAGCTTTGCAAGGCTCACAAAAAGCTTGAAAAGGCTCATTCCTCTTTGCTTGATGAGCAAACTAAAAAGAAGCATGTTGAAACTTGCAATGTAGGTTTAACTTGTGATTTAATTGATACATCACTATCTATGCCTATCATTGTTCCTCCAACTAACCCTTCTTGTAGCACTACTACTTCCACCTCATCTAGTAGTGATGATCACTCTTGTGATACCTCACTAGTGGTTGAGAATGAGAACCTCAAGAAGGAGGTAACTAAGCTCACTCACACCTTGGCTAAGGCTTATGGTGGTGAGGACCGCTTGCTTATGTGCTTGGGTAGCCAAAGAGCTTCTCTCTACAAAGAGGGATTGGGCTATACCCCCAAGAAAGGCAAGGCGGCCTTTGCTTCTCACAAGACTAGTTTTGTGAAGAACAATGGTCGGTTTTGCACTAGTTGCAAGAAAGTGGTCACAAAGAGCATGAATGCACCAACAAGAGCAAAAATGCTAATGTATCCTCAATTAAGCTTAATTCTTTCTATATGCTTACTAAGGGTACAAATGGTGTAATGGCTAAGTTCATTGGTAAACCATGGATGGGCTCAAAGAAGAAAGCCATTTGGGTGCCAAAGAGCTTAGTGACTAACCTCCAAGGACCCAAGCAAGTTTGGGTACCTAAAAAGAATTGATCTTCTTTTGTAGGTTAACTATAAAGCTGGAGGAAGGCATTGGGTTCTTGATAGTGGGTGCACTCAACACATGACCAGAGATGCAAGAATGTTCATCTCCATCAACACCAATGGCAATGATGGTTATGATAGTATCATATTTGGTGACAATGGCAAAGGCAAGGTCAAAGGACTTGGTAAGATTGCAATATCCAATGACTTGAGCATATCCAATGTGTTGCTAGTAGAGAGCTTGAACTTCAATTTGCTATCCGTGGCTCAACTATGTGATCTTAGATTTAAGTGCATATTTGGGGTAGATGATGTAGAAATCATAAGTGTAGATGGCTCTAATTTGATCTTCAAAGGTTTTAGATATGAGAATCTATACTTGGTTGATTTCAATACTAGTGAAGCTCAATTATCCACATGCTTGTTGACTAAGTCTAGCATGGATTGGTTATGGCATAGAAGGCTTGGTCATGTTGGAATGAAACAATTGAATAGATTGGTTAAGCATGACTTAGTTAGAGGCTTGAAAGATGTTGTGTTTGAAAAGGATAAGCTTTGTAGCTCTTGTCAAGCCGACAAACAAGTTGGAAACACCCGTCCTAAGAAAAGCATGATGAGCACTAGTAAAGCATTTGAGTTATTGCACATGGATTTGTTTGGGCCAACACAATACACTAGCATTGGTGGTAACAAATATGGATTTATGATAGTGGATGATTACACTAGATACACATGGGTATTCTTTCTAGTGGACAAAAGTGATGTATTTGCAACATTCAAATCATTTGTCAAAGGCATTCACAATGAGTTTGAAACCACCATCAAGAGAGTTAGAAGTGACAATGGTAGTGAGTTCAAGAACACTAGAATTGATGAGTTGTGTGATGAATTTGGAATTAGACATCAATTCTCGGCCAAGTACACACCTCAATCAAATGGCCTTGTTGAGAGGAAGAATAGGACACTCATTGATATGGCAAGATCTATGCTTAGTGAGTACAATGTGAGTCAATCCATTTGGGCCAAAGCTATCAACATGGCTTGCTATTGTAGCAATCGACTCTATTGTCACAAGTTGAAAGAGAAGACACCATATGAACTCTTGAATGGTAGAAATCCCAACATTGCATATTTTCGGGTCTTTGGTTGCAAATGCTATATCTTGAAGAAAGGCACAAGATAGGGCAAGTTTGACAAGAAATGTGATGAAGGATTCCACTACAAGCAAAGCATATAGAGTATGGAATTTGGATAGTGGTACTCTTGAGGAAGTTCATGATGTTGAATTTGATGAAACCAAGGGTTCACAAGTAGAGAATGAGAACTTGGAAGATGTGAGAGGCATTCAACTTTCAAATGCCATGAAGAATATGGATATTGGTGAATTGAGGCCTAGGCAAGTAAATGATGATGAAGATGATCAAGTGCAAGCACTCTCCAACTCAAATGTGCAAGATGATACAAATCAAGTTAGTGCAAGTGGCTCTCATGATGATGATCAAGATCAAGTGGCTAGTACATCATCTCAACCTAATGATCAAGCAAGTACAAGCAATCAAGTTCCAATCCTCCAATCAACCAATGTTGCAAGGGATCATCCATTGGACACTATCATTGGTGATATTACAAGAGGTGTTCAAACAAGATCAAGATTGGCATCTTTTTGTGAGCACTTCTCATTTGTGTCATCCATTGAACCAAAGAAGATAGATGAAGCTTTGATGGATGTTGATTGGGTAAATGCTATGCATGAAGAATTGAACAACTTCACAAGAAATCAAGTATGGGAATTGGTACAAAGACCAAAGGGACACAATGTGATTGGAACCAAATGGGTCTTTAGAAACAAGCAAGATCAAGATGGGATAGTAGTAAGGAACAAAGCAAGATTGGTAGCACAAGGCTATACACAAGTTGAGGGTCTTGACTTTGGAGAAACATATGCCCCGGTTGCTAGATTGAAAGCAATTAGAATCTTGCTAGCCTATGCTTGTGTCCACAACATCAAGCTCTATCAAATGGATGTCAAGAGTGCATTTCTCAATGGCTACATCAATGAAGAAGTATACGTTGAGCAACCTCCCAGTTTTGAAGATGACAAGAAGCCCAACCATGTATACAAGTTGAAGAAGGCATTGTATGGCTTGAAGCAAGCACCTAGAGCATGGTATGAGAGATTGAGGGACTTTCTACTCTCTAAAGGGTTCACAATGGGCAAGGTTGACACCACTCTTTTCATTAAGAAGATTGGAAAAGATTTGTTTGTATTACAATATGTTGATGACATCATATTTGGGTCAACCAATCAAGATTTTTGTGATGAGTTTGGAAAGATGATGGCTAATGAGTTTGAGATGTCCTTGATTGGAGAGTTGAGTTACTTCCTTGGTCTTCAAATCAAATAATTGAAGAATGGTACATTTGTGAGTCAAGGCAAGTACATCAAGGACATGATCAAGAAGTTTGACATGAGTGAAAGCAAAGCCATTAGCACACCAATGGGAACCAATGGCAACTTGGATAGTGATGCAAGTGGAAATATGGTGGATCAAAAGTTGTATCGGTCTATGATTGGAAGCCTACTCTATGTGACAGCATCAAAGCCGGATGTCACGTTTAGTGTATGCATGTGTGCAAGATTTCAAGCCTCACCAAGAGAAAGTCATTTGAAAGCTACCAAGAGAATATTGAGGTACTTGAAGCATACACAAAATGTTGGATTGTGGTATCCCAAAGGAGCAAAGTTTGAGCTAGTTGGTTATTCCGACTCGGATTATGTGGGATGCAAGGTTGAAAGGAAAAGCACATTGGGCACATGTCAATTGTTGGGAAGATCACTTGTTTCATGGTCATCAAAGAAGCAAAATAGTATTGCATTATCAAGCGCCGAAGCCGAATACATATCCGCCGGTAGTTGTTGTGCACAAATACTTTGGATGAAGGCCACTTTGAGTGATTTTGGAATTAAGTTCAAGAAAGTGCCATTGCTATATGACAATGAGAGTGCAATCAAGTTAACCAACAATCCGGTTCAACATGCAAGAACAAAGCACATTGATGTCCGCCATCATTTCATAAGAGATCACCAACAAAAAGGGGACATATGCATTGAAAGTGTAGGCACCGAAGATCAACTTGCCGATATATTCACCAAGCCATTGGATGAGAAGAGGTTTTGCAAGCTAAGGAATGAGTTGAACATATTGGATTTCTCAAATATGTGTTGATGCACCCCCACTTATATGACATGCCTCTCCTTCGAGCTATCAAAGGTAAAAGTTGATTGGCATGGCATACATCCTTACTAAGGACATGTTTAGTGCATCTAGTCATTCCTTAATTTCATTAGGATCCTTTATTAGGCTCATTCTTGAAAATCAAATGAATTTGATGATTATGTGGTACCACTATTGCTTCTATGCTTGATTTGATCTAGTGGTAGCATATGACATGTTTGTGGGCTTGTAAACCTAGTGTTTAATCTAGAAAATGAACTATAAGTGTTTAACTCAACATGGTACAAGATAACCCTTATTTGGAGGTGTGAAGAAGCTTGTCCTTGGATCAAACCGAGTTAAATATCTTTGGCAAATATTCTAGTTTGAACCAAATTTAGAAATATGATCCTCACCCCATTGATTGACATTGATAATCTCGACCCTACAAGTAGTATCATCCACATCTTAAGGGGGAGAAATTAGTACATTGATAATCTCGACCTTACTTTTTAAAACCTTTGTGGTCATTGATGACAAAGGGGGAGAAGTTAGTGTACAAAGATAGTGAAGGGGGAGAGAAAAGACATAAGGGGATATTTCACATATGACAAAGAAAGGGGGATCAATTAAATTTTTGAGCACACAAGTAGGGAGAGCAAGCTCATGAACTTGTATGATGCATTTCATATGCTTGCTTGCATGGCACAAGTTTAAATTCAAATATCCATGCTTGTGTGGTGTAATGCTAGTCATAGGCTTGAATGATGAAATGAAATACTAGCATGCATAGGTTAAAGTAACTAGACTCATGATTCATGTTATGGAAACTAGACCCTTGTTTATAATGTTAATCTCATGGGGTATTCTAGTTTTTATGTATGTCTAGTTACTAATGGTGCTAAGGATGGTATAATGGTGCACTCCGATTGGTATCACGCTTCAAAGGTCCATCTCTTATACCTTAGCATCATTTGGTAGACATTGACTCCTACATTTCCTATCTAATCATATGTGCAAGCTACAATCCAAACTCTTAGCACATATGTAGGGGGAGCAATTGCTACCATATAGGATTCATGAAACTTGTCCATATCCTTTTACACATGGTAAATATGCTTGGGCAAGCAACATGGATTCAATTGAATTTCAATTCATATCTTTGTATAAGGGTTGTCATCAATTACCAAAAAGGGGGAGATTGAAAGCACTTGTTTGGTTTTGGTGAATTGATGAAACCCTAAGTGCTAACCTAGTTTATCAAGTGATCATGAGATAGGTAGCACACTTCAAGTGGAGAAGCTAATGAAGATCATAGCATGACAATGGTGATGGCATGGTGATGATCAAGAGCTTAAACTTGAAAAGAAGAAAGAGAAAAACAAAAAGCTCAAGGCAAAGGTATAATTTGTAGGAGCTATTTTGTTTTAGTGATCAAGACACTTAGAGAGTGTGATCACATTTAGGTTTGATAGCCGTACTATTAAGAGGAGTGAAACTCGTATCGGAATGCGGTTATCAAAGTGCCACTAGATGCTCTAACTCATTGCATATGCATTTAGGATCTAGTGGAATGCTAACGCCCATGAAAATGTTTGTGAAAATATGCTAACACATGTGCACAAGGAGACACACTTGGTGGTTGGCACATTTGAGCAAGGGTGGAGAAGTTAGAAGTGAAAAGAAGTTAGTGTCACTGGTTTTACAGTGACCGGACGCTGGACCTCTGAGAGACCGGCGCGTCCGGTTGTGGCAGAACGCCTAATCTAATGCCTCACAGGAGTGCTTGTCTTCCATTAGACACTAAGCACTCGAGAGAGAACACTAAATTACTCGGTTCCGTCGGACACACCCCAAGGGAGAACCCGAAAATCCACATTTTTGCTATCAGGATCACAAATGAGAGACTAAAGCTTACATCATTCATAACCATTTCTTACATCACTTTTACTACAACATCAGAGTATAATATTTATTAATATAACAGCGGAATGTAATCATCTTATTAGAGTTATGAATAATTTAATTAAACAGCGGAATATAAACATGTGATCAGAGTTACAGCGGAAATAAACATCTATTAATGACATGATGAAATATTGATATATAGACTAAGGCAACATATTATGAAACTTTCATTTATAAAATCATTTGGTGAGAGTTATAAATAGCAACTACGATCGCAGCGTAAAGGAAATCCCCACTGAGCCCACCAGGAGGAATCCACACACAAAGGTCAGCTCTAGCATCCGCCTGTCACCTGCAACAGGGGGAATAAAACCCTGAGTACTCAATTGTACCCAGCAAGACTTATCCGATAGGAGAAAAGAAAAGACTCCAAGGATATGCAAGGCTATCTGGTTTGTGGGTTGTATTTGCAGAAGCATTACTAAGCGTGCGTCCTTATATTTGATTTTTATTAATAGCCACATTGGTTCATTAACTAACCATTCTAAGTAAGCACCTGTGCTACTTTCAAGCAAGTGATAAGCAATCAGATTTCCTTTGTCCATCTTCCATCTCTCATCTTTCAGTTCTTACTACGATGCTAAACCGTAGACAAGCCGTACCGGATAGCCCGGCGATTCGCGAATCAATGCCCCCAGCTGGGTACCCCGAAAACACACGCCCCGCTTGTACCCCAGGCACAAGCAGGACCAATCCATCACTCTCCTGTCTTGGGTGTCTAGGTCCCCGTCCAAACTGGGACTCCAAGCCCCCGCCCCTAAGTCCCGAACTCAGCGTGGTGCAAGGACCTCCTCCACCAAAATAAAACCCTGACAGTCGGTCCGGAAAGAGCCGGATCCGCGACAAGAGAGCAACAAGTCTTCCAAGCGCCCATACACAAGTATGTGCTCGAGATAATAAGTCTGTGACCTGCCTAGAGTCATATGCAATGATCGGTCCTTAACCGACCAGACAGGGAAACACGGTGTAACCAAGCTATGACCCGCCTCCGCGGCGACACAACTTCTTACACCCACCAATACTCAAACCACATCCCTGCCCGGTCACCATTTTCCTTTCCACCAATTTATATATTGCAAGTGATAATCATATAGTAACATATTTCCTATATCTCGCGAGTGACAGGCAATCACTCGACTTCTACCAGAGTCCTATAGCATAGCAATCTACACGATCCTGTCATACTAGTAAGACTCATAGGATAAAGATATATATGCAAGTGGGTTTCATTCAACTCCTTAAACTTAATGCACAAATATAATTTAAACTACAGAAGGTAGGGGTTATGCACCGGGGCTTGCCTGGGTAAAATATAATCAGAAGTTAGCTTTCCATCATGGCGACATGATCTCCGAAAGCACCTTTTCCCCAGCCACTCCCGATGACTCCGTGATCCATCGACATCCCTATAATGATATGCGATGTAATGAATTTCAAGGGTATGATCAACTGACTGCAATCGTGACTCATATAAATACGCTCTACGTCTCTCAAGTGAACGAGCTAGTTCTAACGATGACCGTACTTAGCTACGTATCCATGTTGTCGAACAAGGCATTATTTCTCAACAATTCTTTTAGTTATATAAAACCAACGGTGTTTCTTTATTTTATTCTATTGATTTAATCAGTATTCAAAATAAGACATCATTATCTATTTAGCAACTGGTTATTCTGGAGCTACAAAAATTACGGTGAGTAACTACTACTGCTAGGAGTCTACTATACAAATTTCAGATTCAACAATATTACCAATTTACCATACCAACTCCTACAAGTTTACCTTTTTATAATATTAATTATCTCTAATTAATTATATAGCTTCCTAAGGATATTATCCACTATGTGAACAAATCATACTAGTAGGTAGATCACGATTTTAGGAGACTAACAAAACTGGTTTCAAAATTTTTGGATCCCTATACTATTTTATATTGATTTTACAATTTTATTCTCAAGACTAAATTAGCAATTGCTTAGAACAAAAGGGCCAACAGACAACAGCCAGCCCAGTGGCCCATTCGGCCAGGCCCAGCGGCGGGTAGGCGGTGGCCCAGCAACGGCAGCCCCAACGCTGCCCATGACCGGATCACCGGACAGGCCCACAGGCGCTCGCGCGGCCCAGGCGGGGCACAGCGCTCACGGCCCAGCAGTGCGGCGCCAGGCCCAAGGGCAGGGGCGCGGGCAATGGCCCACCAACCAGCCCATGCGGCCAAGGCAGACCGGCCAGCGCTGGACGAGCGCGGCCCACATGATTCATCGGCGGCAACTATGCGAAGAGGCCCCCGAGTTTTTTTTTTCTATTCGCTCGGAGATCCACAAACACTATTTATAAGAGTCACGTATTGTGCAAATAAGACCCTGTACAAAGTTTTTCTTGGACTACCCACCTCAGCTCCTCCCCAAAACAGAGCACAGCGGAGCCAGGAGTTCCGGCCGGCGACCAATCCTGGCCGGGAAGGTCACGGCGACGGCAGAAGGCCCACCGACGAGTGGCACGGGCGCGATGGCGTTCCCGAGCGGAGCGTAGGCCACGGCGAGGTGGGGTGCGGGGCACGGAACGAAACAGAGGAGGTGGCGCCATGGGCTTCGGCGGGCGGGCGTGACGTGGCTCGGGCGCGGTGGCATGGGCAGTAGAGGGAGAGGGAGCGCAGCTGTGCGGTGGAGCGGTCCAGCACGGCGAGGCTCGCGCACTCGCGCATGGCGGGGTGCGGGCGTCCAGGGTGCCGAGGGCGGAGCACCGGCATGGCCACGAGGCACGGCGATGCTTGGCCTGAGCGACTGAGGCGCTGGCCAAGCATGGAGATGGAGGGCGTGGACGCCGGGGTGCCGAGCGGGGTCGGGAATGGAGCGGCGCATGGGGGCGACGCGGACGGCTACGTCGGCATGCAATGGCGCTGGCCGGGTGGCAGAGCAGCGCGCTCGGGGACGGCCGGCATCGACGGCGTAGCCAGGCAGGAGCGCTTCACTGGCGCAGACGACAGCGAGGCGGAAAAAGGCGCGCGGCGCAGGTGGAGCAAGGCGCTACGGCTCGGTGACGGGAGGCGAACGACGGGCGCGCATGGCACTGGCGCCTGGCCACAGCGGCGAACCAAGGCAGAGGGGGGGGGAGGAGAGACGATGGCGGAGAAACCGCCGGTTCGGCGCGAGACGATGCACTGCGACGCGACTATGGCATGGTTGGAGACGGCGCTGCGGCTACGGAGTGGACCGTGGCACGCGCTCCCAGGTGTGAAGCCAGCAACGGCGTAGCAGCAAGGCATCATGCGCCAGCAGAGGAGAGAACCGAGCGCTTGAGTGGGGAGGGCAATCAGAGCTGGGCGTCTCCTCTCGGTTGAAGCAAAAGAAAGAGAGGGGAAAAGTAAAACGCCCGCCCGAGGACAATGGAGACAAGAAAGGACGAGGCAAGGCTAGTGGCGTGGCGTTCACGCGATGTGTCGTGAGTCACGACACGATCAGCAGAAAAAGAAGACAACGCGATAGTTGGCAACTTTCATTACTTAGGACCGCGCGGCGTGGCTTGGGCGTACTAATGCGAGAAGAAAACGTGGCAAGCAGTGAGAGAGTAAAGAGACAGATAGAGACAGGCCATATCAGGCAAGACAGTACCACTCGGAGGCAGTTCATGGAACATAGGGGCAGACAAGGGCACATGGGCAGGTCTATCATTAATTATGCAGAACGGGGTCCGGGCACTGATTCATTGAACATGGCTTAGCATCTCAACTGAAGGCATTTAAGACTATGCCGTGCTTTACCATACTTGGGGTCATTGTAGGAACCTGCACTGGACACTTTCAAGGAGATCGAGGCATTCCTAATTATTTCTACGCCCGACGTGATTCAAGTTAAGAGTTTACTTGAGTTCGCGAACTAAGTCACACTGGATTCACGTATCGCGTCGAATACATTTTAAATAAAAAATCCGAGAAACTCGTTTCGAAAACTTTACTGAGGCCGGAATCGTGGCGCTAAAGAGGATCATAACACCGGGGTGTTACAACCAACCCCCCTTAAAAAGAATCTCGTCCTGAGATTCGAAGCTAGAACCAGAAAAGGGGAAACGCGATTACATTCGTAGATCAGGGATTACACGAAAGGTTACCCGACTTCGAATACTAAACCACACGGGGATCTAGGGATACATGGTTAAGAGCAACTTGATACAACCAAGACCTACTCCCAAAGTCAGGATAGACGAGGGCAATGGAGAAACAACAGTAAGATGATTATCCAAAACATAGCGTAGCACCAACAGATCCAGAAACAGTCGACTGAGAAGTAAAACATCATGAATCCTAAGGCCTACTAACCAAGGAAACTTGAACTTCTTCGACGAACTGGATCCCTTCTTCTTCTCAAATCACACCATCACCTCAGACAGATGAACTTAGCTTCAAAGTGATGGCCAGATCTCGTAGCTATGCGTCGGAACGCGAGGGGAATGAGGATGAAGAAGAAGAGCAAGGACCAAGGGTATTTATAGTGGAGAATGGAGGTGGGGAGCAACACACCGGAGTGGAGATAAGATTGGACATGTTGCACTCCCTGCGTGAGCGATGGAGGGGGAAATAAAGGAGAGGAGAGGGGGACGGGTCCGCTCGACGAGGCAGGCGTGCGGCGGGCGTGTCACCAAAAGAAGAAAGGAGAGGGAAGGGGAAATGAGGGGGGGTCCGGTACGGGGAACGACGATGCGGGGTAGAGAGCCGACCGGACGCTAGGAAAGGAAAAGTGCACAGTGCACAAGGACGGCGGGCACTGCACGATGCCGCGGCCACGCGAAAACGGGACGATAATGGACCCGACACCGACGGCGTTCACAGGGCACGCAGCGAAATGACCCAACATGCATGGCGGTCAACTAAGCACAGGGCTTTGGGCAAGACGTCCACTCAGGCTTTTACGACTATCCACGGCTAACCTTCCGTTACTACTCTTCTTTTGCTTTCCTTCCCTGACCACATCCGTCTTTTCTGTAAACCCAGATCATGTCATTCTTTCTTTCTCCAAACCATCTCTTGTTTACCTTGAGAGAACACTTCTGTATCACCCCGTTGTGGATTTCCCGTTTGAACACCTGAACATTTCCAAGGAGAATTTTTTTTTAAAACAAAATGGTACGGCGGTGTAACTCGGCAAAGGTACTTGGTTAACAACCTCGATACCAGCGCGTGCCGAGCAGCGTCACATGTGGCAGCTGTTCCACAGGGAGCCCTCGGTTTTGTCGCGGCACCATAAGCTTTTAACCAGGCAACTACTACCAACTTACATGCCATGAAGGTAGTGGGGTCATAGACCATAGAGTAAGGAGGTATCGCCAGGGAAAAATTCAACAACAAAAGTTTCCCTCCACAATAAGGGACAAGGAATTCAAATCCAACGACGGATTTGTTTTAAAAAGATTCAAGTGTGCTGTTGGGACATCCACAATTAGTCGATACAGTGTCCAATATTATCCAATCACAGCTGACCTACTGGTATCTGAATGGCAACTTCTCTTGTAACTCACTTAACATCGCCCTCGAAAACTTAGAGCACGTCTAACGAGACTTTAAAGTAAATGAACGCAATAAACATAGCGAAATAATTAACATGCATGTTCCAACGATCTTATACGGGTACAACGTACAGACACTCAGGCTCCATTTCACAACATAGCATTCACCTACGGTCGGGCGATCTCAACACTACGGATGACAACAACAGCAAGAGTACAATACCGGAGGATAGTGACGAAAAACACTACTACTACGGGTACAACATCCCAAGGCAACTAATCTACATCCTCGCGGGACAACGGCTGAGTGAGAGGAACCAAGGGCTCTTCATCTGACACTTCCGAGGTTGGAGGTGCGGGCGGTGCTGCAACACCGGTTCTTCTTCTTTCTGGCGGGTGGATAGGGATCCCTTCCAAGATCGGGGCATCCTGCCTTCCAGCAGCCAACGTCCTCCGTTCGGCCCTGATGACAAGATAGGCCACCCGCAGCTGATGAACATGCCGGTCTTCGGCTCCCCTTTAGAGCTTCCTCCATGGCAGCCTCTCGGCTCTCAGCAGCTGCAGCGCTGGCATGCGCGTCGGCGAGCTGCACCTGGAGCATCCGGTTGAAGATCTCAGCTTCCTCGGCGCGCCGAAGGCACGCCCTCAGCTCCAAGGCTTGACGGTCGTACTGCTCATCTAGAGCGAGCAGGTACGTGGTCAAGTGCACCACGGTGGGACTGTCCTCTTGCACATCCCGTCCTTGCAAAGCCTCCATGCGGGCCCTCCATGCCCGCCGATTCTTGTCCAAAGGAGGAAAGAACCGCATGGGAGTACGAGCAATGGGCTCCTCATAGATCTGGTAGAGGTACCGCAAGGCTTTGCAGGCCACAACCTGGTAGGTGTCGACGAAGCGAAACCCGGTTGCGGTCACACTCCAGGCTTCGGTGAGGTCGGGGAACTCTTCACTCTTCCCGATGTAGACGGTAACCTCACACCGCTCGGTGCCATGCTCCTCATACTCATGGCCCTCATACTCGGGGTGATCATTGACTCCGAGCTTTTGCAGGGTGGCATGCAGGATTCTAGGAAAACCCTCAACGTTCATGCAGTAGGTACTAACCCAGGCTCCTGCCATCTCTGGCAGTGGTTGCAAGGAAGGCTGAGCGAAAAGCTGGCTCAAAGGAAAAGCTAAGCGAGCTAAAGTGCGCCGAGTGGTGGTACCAATGGCTAAACCAGGCTCTACTTATAAAGGCGGAGCGTTCAGTGGTCCTAGCGCGGTTCACTAGGGTTCCCGCGCGGGGTCACTACGACGAATCGACCAATTCCCGCGCGTTCGAGGCGAGCGACGTGCGATGCCATTACTGACTAGTACGACTGCAGGGCAAGGGTCCGACAAGAGCGCAGAAAGGGGTACGGGGAGACGTGGGTCACGACCGGCGCGAACCACAGGCGAACGCGAAACACGAAGCCATAGTGCGGACCTAACTCTAGAACAGGAACGAGTCATTCGTGCACAATACGACGTGCGTGACACCTATGGATGGCGTATCTACCAGCAATACGAGAGCTACAATGCACAATTGGAATATGCATGAATGCACGTCCTATACGTCCTTTCACTGTTGCCACATATAGGGCAACCGTTCTCAGAATTTTGGCACATCGTTCTCTCCCTGTAACTAGTCGATACTATCGAACTATGCTTGAGTCAGTGTACCTGCAGAAACTTGATTAAGTCTACCTAAGTCAGTAGAGTGCCATCTATCCTGGATACATAACCATAGTAATAGGGCTACTTATATAACTTTGCATACAAACGCCCTAACTTTTTGTAACAATGGGTTGTCAAATTTTAGTTTAGAAAAGGTTTTCGAAGCTTTATTTCCTCATTTATGCTCTGATACCACCTGTGGCAGAACGCCTAATCTAATGCCTCACAGGAGTGCTTGTCTTCCATTAGACACTAAGCACTCGAGAGAGAACACTAAATTACTCGGTTCCGTCGGACACACCCCAAGGGAGAACCCGAAAATCCACATTTTTGCCATCAGGATCACAAATGAGAGACTAAAGCTTACATCATTCATAACCATTTCTTACATCACTTTTAATACAACATCAGAGTATAATATTTATTAATATAACAGCGGAATGTAATCATCTTATCAGAGTTATGAATAATTTAATTAAACAGTGGAATATAAACATGTGATCAGAGTTACAGCGGAAATAAACATCTATTAATGACATGATGAAATATTGATATATAGACTAAGGCAACATATTATGAAACTTTCATTTATAAAATCATTTGGTGAGAGTTATAAATAGCAACTACGATCGCAGCGTAAAGGAAATCCCCGCTGAGCCCACCAGGAGGAATCCACACACAAAGGTCAGCTCTAGCATCCGCCTGTCACCTGCAACAGGGGGAATAAAACCCTGAGTACTCAATTGTACTCAGCAAGACTTATCCGATAGGAGAAAAGAAAAGACTCCAAGGATATGCAAGGCTATCTGGTTTGTGGGTTGTATTTGTAGAAGCATTACTAAGCGTGCGTCCTTATATTTGATTTTTATTAATAGCCACATTGGTTCATTAACTAACCATTCTAAGTAAGCACATGTGCTACTTTCAAGCAAGTGATAAGCAATCAGATTTCCTTTGTCCATCTTCCATCTCTCATCTTTCAGTTCTTACTACGATGCTAAACTGTAGACAAGCCGTACCGAATAGCCCGGCGATTCGCGAATCAATGCCTCCAGCTGGGTACCCCGAAAACACACGCCCCGCTTGTACCCCAGGCACAAGCAGGACCAACCCATCACTCTCCTGTCCCGGGTGTCTAGGTCCCCGTCCAAACTGGGACTCCAAGCCCCCGCCCCTAAGTCCCGGACTCAGCGCGGTGCAAGGACCTCCTCCACCAAAATAAAACCCTGACAGTCGGTCCAAAAAGAGCCGGATCCGCGACAAGAGAGCAACAAGTCTTCCAAGCGCCCATACACAAGTATGTGCTCGAGATAATAAGTCTGTGACCTGCCTAGAGTCATATGCAACGATCGGTCCTTAACTGACCAGACAGGGAAACACGGTGTAACCAAGCTATGACCCGCCTCCGCGGCGACACAACTTCTTACACCCACCAATACTCAAACCACATCCCTGCCCGGTCACCATTTTCCTTTCCACCAATTTATATATTGCAAGTGATAATCATATAGTAACATATTTCCTATATCTCGCGAGTGACAGGCAATCACTCGACTTCTACCAGAGTCCTATAGCATAGCAATCTACACGATCCTGTCATACTAGTAAGACTCATAGGATAAAGATATATATGCAAGTGGGTTTCATTCAACTCCTTAAACTTAATGCACAAATATAATTTAAACTGCAGAAGGTAGGGGTTATGCACCGGGGCTTGCCTGGGTAAAATATAATCAGAAGTTAGCTTTCCATCATGGCGACATGATCTCCAAAAGCACCTTTTCCCCAGCCACTCCCGACGACTCCGTGATCCATCGACGTCCCTATAATGATATGCGATGTAATGAATTTCAAGGGTATGATCAACTGACTGCAATCGTGACTCATATAAATACGCTCTACGTCTCTCAAGTGAACGAGCTAGTTCTAACGATGACCGTACTTAGCTACGTATCCATGTTGTCGAACAAGGCATTATTTCTAAACAATTCTTTTAGTTATATAAAACCAACGGTGTTTCTTTATTTTATTCTATTGATTTAATCAGTATTCAAAATAAGACATCATTATCTATTTAGCAACTGGTTATTCTAGAGCTACAAAAATTACGGTGAGTAACTACTACTCCTAGGAGTCTACTATACAAATTTCAGATTCAACAATATTACCAATTTACCATACCAACTCCTACAAGTTTACCTTTTTATAATATTAATTATCTCTAATTAATTATATAGCTTCCTAAGGATATTATCCACTATGTGAACAAATCATACTAGTAGGTAGATCACGATTTTAGGAGACTAACAAAACTGGTTTCAAAATTTTTGGATCCCTATACTATTTTATATTGATTTTACAATTTTATTCTCAAGACTAAATTAGCAATTGCTTAGAACAAAAGGGCCAACAGACAACAGCCGGCCCAGTGGCCCATTCGGCCAGGCCCAGCGGCGGGCAGGCGGTGGCCCAGCAACGGCAGCCCCAACGCTGCCCATGACCGGATCACCGGACAGGCCCACAGGCGCTCGCGCGGCCCAGGCGGGGCACAGCGCTCACGGCCCAGCAGCGCGGCGCCAGGCCCAAGGGCAGGGGTGCGGGCAATGGCCCACCAACCAGCCCATGCGGCCAAGGCAGACCGGCCAGCGCTGGACAAGCGCGGCCCACACGATTCATCGGCGGCAACTATGCGAAGAGGCCCCCGAGTTTTTTTTTCTATTCGCTCGGAGATCCACAAACACTATTTATAAGAGTCACGTATTGTGCAAATAAGACCCTGTACAAAGTTTTTCTTGGACTACCCACCTCAGCTCCTCCCCAAAACAGAGCACAGCGGAGCCAGGAGTTCCGGCCGGCGACCAATCCCGGCCGGGAAGGTCACGGCGACGGCAGAAGGCCCACCGATGAGTGGCACGGGCGCGACGGCGTTCCCGAGCGGAGCGTAGGCCACGGCGAGGTGGGGTGCGGGGCACGGAACGAAACAGAGGAGGCGGCGCCATGGGCTTCGGCGGGTGGGCGTGACGTGGCTCGGGCGCGGTGGCATGGGCAGTAGAGGGAGAGGGAGCGCGGCTGTGCGGTGGAGCGGTCCAGCACAGCGAGGCTCGCGCACTCGCGCATGGCGGGGTGTGGGCGTCCAGGGCACCGAGGGCGGAGCACCGGCACGGCCACGAGGCACGGCGATGCTTGGCCTAAGCGACTGAGGCGCTGGCCAAGCACGGAGATGGAGGGCGTGGACGCCGGGGTGCCGAGCGGGGTCGGGAATGGAGCGGCGCATGGGGGCGACGCGGACGGCTGCGTCGGCATGCAATGGCGCTGGCCGGGTGGCAGAGCAGCGCGCTCGGGGACGGCCGGCATCGACGGCGTAGCCAGGCAGGAGCGCTTCACTAGCGCAGACGACAGCGAGGCGGAAAAGGCGCGCGGCGTAGGTGGAGCAAGGCGCTACGGCTCGGTGACGGGAGGCGAACGACGGGCGCGCATGGCACTGGCGCCTAGCCACAGCGGCGAACCAAGGCAGAGGGGGGGGAGGAGAGACGATGGCGGAGAAACCGCCGGTTCGGCGCGAGACGATGCACTGCGACGCGACTATGGCATGGTCGGAGACGGCGCTGCGGCTACGGAGTGGACCGCAGCACGCGCTCCTAGGTGTGAAGCCAGCAACGGCGTAGCAGCAAGGCATCATGCGCCAGCAGAGGAGAGAACCGAGCGCTTGAGTGGGGAGGGCAATCGGAGCTGGGCGTCTCCTCTCGGTTGAAGCAAAAGAAAGAGAGGGGAAAAGTAAAACGCCCACCCGAGGACAACGGAGACAAGAAAGGATGAGGCAAGGCCGGTGGCGTGGCGTTCGCGCGATGTGTCGTGAGTCACGACACGATCAGCAGAAAAAGAAGACAACGCGATAGTTGGCAACTTTCATTACTCAGGACCGCGTGGCGTGGCTTGGGCGTACTAATGCGAGAAGAAAACGTGGCAAGCAGTGAGAGAGTAAAGAGACAGATAGAGACAGGCCATATCAGGCAAGACAGTACCACTCGGAGGCAGTTCATGGAACACAGGGGCAGACAAGGGCACATGGGCGGGTCTATCATTAATTATGCAGAACGGGGTCCGGGCACTGATTCATTGAACATGGCTTAGCATCTCAACTGAAGGCATTTAAGACTATGCCGTGCTTTACCATACTTGGGGTCATTGTAGGAACCTGCACTGGACACTTTCAAGGAGATCGAGGCATTCCTAATTATTTCTACGCCCGACGTGATTCAAGTTAAGCGTTTACTTGAGTTCGCGAACTAAGTCACACTGGATTCACGTATCGCGTCGAATACGTTTTAAATAAAAAATCCGAGAAACTCGTTTCGAAAACTTTACTGAGGCCGGAATTGCGGCGCTAAAGAGGATCGTAACACCGGGGTGTTACACCGGTCAAGTTTGCCAGTGAGACGCTGGCGTCGGTCATGCGACCGGATGCTGGGTCGCTGAGGCACCGGACGCTGAAGGGCTATGTCCAGTCATGTTGTCGGACGGCACAGTAATTAGGGTTATGCACCGGACGCTGAGCAGAGTCCGGTCAAGCATGACCAGACGCGTCCGATCGAAGAAAACCCTGTTTGGAACCTTACTGTAAATGACCGGATGCTGGGGCTTCAGCGTCCGGTCAGTTCGAAGAGCAGCGTCTGGTCAACACCAGTGACCATTGAGATCGGTACACGTGGCTATCTGCGAGCGACCGAACGCTGGGGGCTCAGCGTCCGGTCAACTGACCGGAGCGTCCGATCAGCCTGCGTTATGCCCAGTGAAGGGGTATAACGGTTCTATTTCGTGGGGGCTTCTATTTAAGCCCCATGGCCAGTTCAAGCTCACTCTCTTGGCCATTTTTATTGACATAGCAACCTTGTGAGCTTAGCCACTCCTCTCCATCATTGATTCATCATCATAGTGAGATTGGGAGTGAATCCAAGTGCATTGCTTGAGTGATTGCATTAGAGGCACTTGGTGATTGTGTTTCGCTACGGATTTCGCTTGTTACTCTTGGTGGTTCCCACCACCTAGATGGCTTGGGCAGTGAGGATCATCGAGCGGAGGGTGGTGATTGTCTCTAGCTCTGATCGTGGTGATTGTGAGGGGTTCTAGACCTTTCCCCGGTGGAGCGCCAAAAGGTACTCTAGTGGATTGCTCATGGCTTGTGTGATCCTTATCTTGTGTTGGTTGTGCAGCACCCTATTGAGGGTTTGGCGTGTGAAGCCAATCAATGCATGAACCTCCAAGTGAGTGAATTGCCACAACGAGGACTAGCTTGCCGGCAAGCAAGTGAACCTCGGTAAAAAATCATTGTGTTCATCATTTTGATTCCGAGGTGATTGGTCTCTATTGTTATTCATCATTGTGATTGATTGGTTCCTTCCACGACAAGGTAGTATAACCTTCTTGCTCACTCTTACATTTCCGCAAACTAGTTGTCAAGCTCTTTAGTGTAGCTAGTTGTGAGAGCTTGTTAGTTTGATTAGTGTAGCTCTTTAGTTAGCTTTTGAGAGCACACTAATTTAGTTAAGTGTCATAGCCATGGTGTGGATATTCTCTATTTGAAGTAGAATTGTGGTAGGTGGCTTGCATTTTAGTAGGCTAGTGCAACATTCGCTTCGCTGCATAATTGTCTAACATATTTGTTAAGTGTTGTTGTAGAATTTTTATTAGGCTATTCACCCCCCCTCTAGCCATTAGGACCTTTCACCAAGTGAAGGAGCTAGGTAGCACTCATGGATGGAAATGGCCACATGAAATGAAGATCAAGGTGACAGTGCGTACACATGTGATGATGATCATGCTCTGGGACTTGGAAAAAAAGAAAGAGAAAAACAAAAAGGGCTCAAGGCAAAGGTGATATCAATAGGACCTTTTTGTTTTTGGTGATCGAGACACTATAGAGAATGTGATCACATTTAGGATAGATAGTCATACTATTAAGAGGGGAGCTCTTATTGGACAACTCGATCATCTAGTGCCACTAGGTGTTGGAAAACATGCATATGCATTTTAGGCCTAGTGCACAATCGGTGAGAAAGTGATTAACCTTTGAAAAATGATTGTGAAAAATGCTAACACACTTGCACGTGATGGTGAAACACTTGGAGTCTTAGCACATTTGCAAAGGTAGCAAAGGAGGTGAAGAAGGGGATGAGGTGCTGCCACTGGGGGCACCGTCACCCCCTGTCCGGTGCACCACTACCCTAGGGTGGTGACTGGCTAGAGGCCGAGAGGGGCAAGTTGGGTGTTGCCCTAAGGGGCGCACCGCCACCCCTTGTCCGGTGGCACCACCACCCCTAGGGCGGTGCCCACCTGGGCTCGACCGAGAGCAGTGAAGTGAGAGGCTGGCACCGTCAGTGATGGTGTGCACCGCCCCAGGCACAACGGTGCACCGCCGAGGTCACTGTCACCCTATTTAGTGGCACTGCCTCTTTTCAACAGAGAGCAGGGCAACGAGCGGAGTGCACCACCACCCCTATGATGGTGCACCACCCTATTTTTCTAGAGAGGAGGGAAAATGAGCAGCTCCGGGGTGGCACCGTCACCCCCTGTCCGGTGCCACCGCTGCTTGTCTGGTGCCCCAACCAGCCATTGGATGACCGTTGGCACCGCCACCCCATGTCCGGTGACCGCACCGTCGTGTCCGGTGCCCCCGTAGAAGCTGACTCAAAGGGGTAATGGCTCTATTTGGTTATGGGCTTATAAATAGAGGTGGTGGCCGGCCTTGGCCACTCTCTTGGCACTTCTAACAGTTGCATACACCCTTTGAGAGCTGAGCACACCACTCCACTCACTCTCACACTTGATTTCATCATCTTGAGTGAGATTGGAGAGCCTCTAGTGCATTGCTCAGTGTTCTAGTTCTTGTGGCACTAGTTGGGCGATTTAGGCTGGTGGAGATCTTGTTACTCTTAGTGTTTGCTGACACCTAGATGGCTCGGTGATTGGTGGATCGTCGAGCGGAGGATGGTGATTTTCTCTGGCTCTGATCATTGTGATTGTGAGGGGTTCTTGTGCCTTCCCCGACGGAGCACCAAAGGCAACTCTAGTGGATTGCGCGTGGCTTGTGGATCCTCATCTTGTGTTGGTTGTGTGGCACTCGGTTGCAGGTTAGACGTGTGATGCCTATTAGCGCGTGAACCTCCAAGTGAGTGAATCGCCACAACAGGGACTAGCTTGCTGGTAAGCAAGTGAACCTAGGAGGAAAAATTGATTGTGTCATCATTGTCTCCTTGGTATTCTTTGGTATTCATTGATTGATCACTTGCCACGATGGTATATCACTTCTACCACTCTCTTGCATTACTTTGTGTATTTACCTTGTGTAGTGCTTGTGGTAGTTGTAGCTAGTGTAGCTCTTTAGTTGTAGTTCTCTAGCTAGCTTGATCACCTAGGTGTAAATTAGTGACATAGCCCTTGTGTGACATACTAGAGATCATAGAGATTAGAATTGGGTAGGTGGCTTGCAACACAAGTGCAGTGCTAGTGCAAAATTCGCTTCGCCATCTTATTTACTAATCACTTGTCTTAGTGTTGTTGTAGAAATTTTTAATAGGCTATTCACCCCCTCTAGCCATTAGGACCTTTCAAGTGGTATCAGAGCCGTGGTCACCGTGATTTGAGGCTTAACAACCTTCAGTGTCAAAATGGCTCAAATCAACAACAGCAAGAAGGCACCCCAATTTGATGGCACAAATTATCCATATTGGAAGTCAAAGATGACCACACATATCAAGTCAATCAATAGAAAGGTGTGGAAAGTGGTGGAGACCAAGATTGAGATTGCCAATCCAGAGAATCCCACCATGACCGAAGAAGTGCTTCTCCAAAACAATGACATTGCTCTAAGTGCCATTCATGATGCTATTGATGAGAGAACATTTGAGCAAATCAAGAACATTGAGATGGCTCATGAGGCTTGGAAGAAGTTGGAGGAATCATTTGAGGGAACACAAGCGGTGAAGGGTGCCAAGACATACATTCTCAAGGAGAAATTTGCAAGCTTCAAGATGAAGGATGATGAGAGTGTGCCGGAGATGTTTCATAGGCTACAAGTGCTAGTCAATAATCTCAAAGAACTTAGTGAAGAAGTGAAAGACAAGGACTTCTCTCATAAGTTCTTGAGATGCTTACCATCGAGATTTGGCTTGTTGGTCACTTTGCTAGTGAGGAGTGGTTTGGACACAATGACACCAAACCAAGTGTTAGGAGATGTGATGACCGATGACACATAGAGATGATGATGAGAAGGAAGAAAAGAAGGAGAAGAAAGATGAGAAGAAGGGTGAGAAGAAAAAGAGTGTGGCATTCAAAGCCTCATCATCATCAAAGGGCAAGGCCAAGCAAGATACATCAAGTGAAGATGATGATTCGAGCTTTGATGATATGGATGATGAGAAGATGGCTCTCTTCATGAAGAGGTTTGGCAAATTCATGGTGAAGATGGGCTATCGTGCAAGAAGAAAGAAGTCATCATCCAAGAGCAAGGATGAAGCAAGAAGGTGCTTCAAGTGTGGTAGCAAGGATCATCTTGTTACTCAATGACCCTACAATAGTGAGAATGATGATGATGACAAGAAGGGCAAGAAGAAGGACAAGAAGGAGAAGAAGGAGAAGAAGGACAAGATGACCATCAAGAAGAAGAACAAGAAGGGTGGTTCATATGTGGTCACTTGGGATAGTGATGCTTCCTCAAGTGACGATGATGATAGTGATGATGACAAGACCACCAAGAAGAAGGCTCTAGCAAGCATTGCCATTAATGAGAAGCCTTCTCTCTTTGGCACTCCATTGACTTGTTTCATGGCTAAGGCCACTAAGGTACAAACTTGTGATGATGGATGTGGTGAGGAACATGATAATAAAAGTCAAAGTGATACTAATGATGAACCCACTAAAGATGAACTAATTGACATGTTAAAAGATGCTAAAGAACATTTTGACATTAAGAGAAGGGAATGCAAAGACTTACGTAAGGAACTAAAATCCCTTAAGCAGGCCTTTGATGAGCTCAATGCATCTCATGAGAGGCTAGAGGAAGCCCATGAGAAGCTTGGCAAGACTCACAAGAAGCTTGAAAAAGCTCATTCCTCTCTACTTGATGAGCAAAATGAGAAGGAGCATGTTGTAACATGTAACAAAGGCTTAACATGTGATATAATTGATGAATCTTTCTATAAGCCTATTGTTGTTGCTCCCGCTAACCCTTCATGTAGCTCATCATCCACTTCCACCTCACCTATGAATGATGTTTCACTTGTGATGCCTCACTTATGGTTGAGAATGAGACCTTGAAAAAGGAGGTCAATGAGCTCACTCGTTCCTTAGGCAAAGCCTATGGTGGTGAGGACTGCTTGCTTATGTGCTTGGGTAACCAAAGAGCTTCTCTCTACAAAGAGGGATTAGGCTATACCCCCAAAAAATGCAAGGCGGCCTTTGCTCCTCACAAGACTAGTTTTGTGAAGAATAATGGTCAGTTTTGCACTAGTTACAAGCAAGTTGGTCACATAGAGCAAAGATGCATGAACAAGAAATCACAGGCTAATGTATCCTCAATTAAGCTTGATTCTTTCTATGTGCTTACTAAGGGTACCAATGGTGTTCATGCTAAGTTCATTGGTGCACCATGGATGGGCTCAAAGAAGAAAGCCATTTGAGTACCAAAGAGCTTAGTAACTAACCTTCAAGGACCCAAGAAAGTTTGGGTACCTAAAAATAATTGATCTTCTTTTATAGGTCAATTACAAATCCAGAGGAAGGCATTGTGTGCTTGATAGTGGGTGCACTCAACACATGATCGGTAATGCAAGAATGTTCATCTCAATCAACACCAATGATAGCAATGGTTATGATAGTATCACATTTGGTGACGATGGCAAATGCAAGGACAAAGGACTTGGTAAGATTACAATATCCAATGACATGAGCATTTCCAATGTATTGCTAGTAGAGAGCTTGAACTTCAATTTGCTATATATGGCTCAATTGTGTGATCTTGGATTCAAATGCATATTTGGGGTAGATGATGTAGAGATCATAAGTGTAGATGGCTCTAACTTGATCTTCAAAGGCTTTAGATATGAGAACCTATACTTGGTTGATTTCAATGCTAGTGAAGCTCAATTGTCAACATGCTTGTTCACTAAGTCTAGTATGGGTTGGTTATGGCATAGAAGGCTTGGTCATGTTGGAATGAAACAATTGAATAGATTGGTTAAGCATGACTTGGTTAGAGGCTTGAAAGATATTGTGTTTGAGAAGTCTAAACTTTGTAGCTCTTGTCAAGCCGGCAAACAAGTTGGAAACACCCATCCTAAGAAGTGCATAATGAGTACTAGCAAGGTATTTGAGTTGTTGCACATGGACTTGTTTCGGCCAACACAATACACTAGAATCGGTGGAAACAAATATGGCTTTGTGATAGTGGATGACTATACTAGATACACTTGGGCATTCTTTCTAGTGGACAAGAGTGATGTGTTTGCAACATTCAAATCATTTGTCAAGGGCAATCACAATAAGTTTGAAACTACCATCAAGAGAGTTATAAGTGACAATTGTAGTGAGTTCAAGAACACTAGAATTGATGAGTTATGTGATGAATTTAGAATTAGACATCAATTCTCGGCTAAGTACACTCCACAATCAAATGGCCTTGTTGAGAGGAAGAATAGAACACTTATTGACATGGCAAGATCTATGCGTAGTGAGTACAATGTGAGTCAATCCTTTTGGGCCAAAGCTATCAACACGGCTCATTATTGTAGCAACTGCTTATATTGTCACCCATTGGAAGAGAAGACATCTTATGAGCTCTTGAATGGTAGAAAGCCCAACATTGCATATTTTTGGGTCTTTGGTTGCAAATGCTATATCTTGAAGAAAGACACTAGATTGGGCAAGTTTGACAAGAAATGTGATGAAGGATTCTTGCTTGGATACTCAACTACTAGCAAAGCATATAGAGTTTGGAACTTGGCAAGTGGTACTCTTGAAGAAGTACATGATGTTGAATTTGATGAAACCAAGGGTTCACAAGATGAGAATGAGAACTTAGAAGATGTTAGAGGCATTCAACTTTCAAATGCTATGAAGAACATGGATGCTGGTGAATTGAGACCTAGGAAAGTGATTGATGAAGAAGATGATCAAGTGCAAGTGCTCTCTAACTCAAATTTGCAAGTTGACACTAATCAAGCAAGTTTAAATGGCTCTTATGACAATGTGCAAGATCAAGTGGCTAGTACATCATCTCAACCCAATGAGTAAGCAAGTGCAAGCAATCAAGTTCAAATACTCTAACTGACTCATATTGCAAGAGATCATCCTTTGGACACTATAATTGGAGATATTTCTAGAGGTGTACAAACAAGATCAAGATTGGCTTTATTTTGTGAGAATTTCTCATTTGTGTCATCCATTGAACCAAAGAAGATAGATGCAGCATTGAAGGATGTTGATTGGGTGAATGCTATGCATGAAGAATTGAACAACTTCAGAAGAAATCAAGTATGGGAGTTAGTGGAAAGACCAAAGAACCACAATGTGATTGGAACCAAATGGGTCTACAGAAACAAGCAAGATCAAGATGGGATAGAAGTAAGGAAATAAAGCAAGATTGGTAGCACAAGAATACACTCAAGTTGAAGGTCTTGATTTTGGAGAAACATATGCTCTGGTTGCTAGATTGGAAGCAATTAGAATCTTGCTAGCCTATGCTTGTGCCCACAACATCAAGCTCTATCAAATGGATGTCAAGAGTGCATTTCTCAATGGCTACATCAATGAAGAAGTATATGTTGAGCAACCTCCCAATTTTGAAGATGACAAGAAACCCAACTATGTTTACAAGTTGAAGAAGGCATTGTATGGCTTGAAGCAGGCACCTAGAGCTGTGTATGAGAGGTTGAGGGACTTCCTAATCTTAAAGGGGTTCATAATGGGCAAGGTTGACACTACTCTTTTCACCAAGAAGATTGGAAAGGACTTGTTTGTCTTGCAAATCTATGTTGATGAAATCATATTTGGATCAACCAATCAAGACTTTTGTGAAGAGTTTGGAAAGATGATGGGTAATGAGTTTGAGATGTCCATGATTGGAGAGTTAAGTTACCTCCTTGGACTTCAAATCAAGCAATTGAAGAATGGTACATTTGTGAGTCAAGGCAAGTACAACAAAGACATGCTCAAGAAGTTTGGCATGAATGAAAGCAAAGCCATTAGCACACCAATGGGAACAAATGGCAATTTAGATAGTGATGCAAGTGGCAACATGGTGGATCATAAGTTGTATCGGTCTATGATTGGAAGCCTACTTTATGTGACCGCATCAAGGTCGGATGTCATATTTAGTGTGTGCATGTGTGCAAGATTTCAAGCCTCACCAAGATAAAGTCATTTGAAAGCAACAAAGAGAATATTGAGGTACTTGAAGCATACACAAAATGTTGGTTTGTGGTATATCAAAGGAGCAAAGTTTGGACTTGTTGGATATTCGGACTCCGACTATGCGGGATGCAAGGTTGAAAGGAAGAGCACCTCGGGCATATGTCAATTGTTGGCAAGATCACTTGTTTCATGGTCATCAAAGAAGCAAAGTAGTGTTGCACTATCAACCACCGAAGCCGAATACATATCCACCGGTAGTTGTTGTGCACAAATTCTTTGGATAAAGACCACCTTGATTGACTATGGAATCAAGTTCAAGAAAGTGCCATTACTATGTGACAATGAGAGTGCAATTAAGCTAACCAACAATCTAGTTCAACATGCAAGAACAAAGCACATTGATGTCCACCACCATTTCATAAGAGATCATCAACAAAAAGGGGACATTTGCATTGAGAGTGTGGGCACCGAAGATCAACTTGCTGATATATTCACCAAGACACTTGATGAGAAGAGGTTGTGCAAGCTAAGGAATGAGTTGAACATATTGAATTTCTCAAATATGTGTTGATGCACCCCTACTTATATGACATGCCTCTCCTTCGACCAACAGAGGTAAAAGTTGATTGGCATGGCATACTTCCTTTGCTAAGGACATGTTTAGTGCATCTAGTCATTCCTCACATTTAATAGACTTATTCATGAAAAACAAATGAATTTGATGCTTATATGGTACCATTATTGCTTCTATGCTTGACTTGATCTAGTGGTAGCATATGACATGTTTGTGGGCTTGTGAACCTAGTGTTTGATCTAGAAAATAAGCTATAAGTGTTTAACTCAACATAGTACAAGATAACCCTTGAAATGAGGAGTGAAGAAGCTTGTCCTTGGTTCAAACCGAGGTAAATAATTTTGGCAAGTGTCCTAGATTAGACCAAATTTGGGAAAATGATCCTCACCCCATTGATTGACATTGATAATCTTGACCTATCTAACATTGAACATTTGTGGTCATTGATGACAAAGGGGGAGAAGTAATTCACAAAGATAGTGAAAATATGACATAGAGGGAGAAATATGAAAGTAAGGGGATCAATTAAAATTTGAGCACACAAGTAGGGGGAGCAAGCTCATAAACTTACATGTTGCATTTGAATGTGCATGACATATGTATGCTTGCATGGCAAAAGTTTAAAATTCAATATACATGCTTGTGTGGTGTATGCTAGTTGTAGCTTTGATTGATGAAATGAAAAACTAGCATGCATAGCTGGTAGTTAGATATGACTTGCTTTGTTTTCACAAGTGGTACTAGAACCTTGCATATAATGTTCATCTCACAAGGTATCTAGTTCTTGTCTTTGCAAGTGGTATCTAACCAACAATGGTGCTAAGGATGGTATATTTGGTGCACTCCGATTGGTATCACGCTTCAAAGGTCCTAAAAGCATCTAGGCCCCTAGTTGGGTTTTGGTGATTAATGACAATACAAGATTACTATGACTAACGTGTGCTTTGTAGAGGTAATTAAGTTAGGTCATGGTAATGGTAATTGATTGGGCAATCATGGTTGTCATGCCCCTACGATGGAAATCATTTTGATTTTCAAATGATGGAGGACAAGGTTAAGGATGGACTAGTTCTAAGTGTCGTTTGGTGTTGAAGAGACACTTAGAGTAGTTTAGGACTTTGTTTTTCCTTTGGCCGTACTATTAAGGGGGTATGAACTAGAAGCTTGACCTAGGTGAGTCTAGTGGGTTAGGTGTAGTGCACACTTGTCAAATCTAGCACTAGATAGCTCCGGACTAGCCCTAAGATCATTTGGAGCAAACTTCATTCACATATGATTTCGAGTTGGAAGTGAATGGAGGGTCAAATGACTGACCAGACGCTGGTCTGGTAGTGACCAGACGCTGAAGGGTGAGTTCGGTTAGTTCATTTGATCAACTAGAGCCATCTAGTTGTGATCGGACGCTGAGTGAAAAGTGACCGGACGCTGGGTGCCAGAGTCCGGTCAACTCCAGAAAGGTTCCAAAGAGGGAGTTTCCTGATCGGACGCGTCCGGTCAGTGCTGACCGGACGCTGGTCAGGATCCGGTTACTGATCAAACGCTGAACAGTGAAGTGATCGGACTCTAGGTGCCAGCGTCCAGTCAACATCAGTAAGGTTCCAGAGAGCAGTTTTCATGATCGGACGCGTTCGGTCAGTGCTGACCGGACGCGTTCGGTCAGTGCTGACCGGACGCGTTCGGTCAGTGCTGACCGGACGCAGGTCAGAGTACGGTCACAACTTAACAGCTCTATGGCGGGGATAACTGACTCGAGCGTCCAGTCACCTTGACCGGAGCATCTGGTCACCCCGCAGAGTGCTGACTCAACCTCCTAACGGTTCGTTTTGAATGAGGGGGTATAAATACTTCTATTCATCCAAGGGAGGTCTCTTGCCCATTTGTTCAGCTGATAAACACCCTTGAGAGTGCTAAGGAGAGCAAGAGCCTAGTGAGGTGATTGAGATTTGAGAATCCAAGATTAAGGCCTCATTAGTGCAAGGAGAGTAGCAAGTGTGCATCCACCCTTCTCATTAGGCTTGTTGTGGTCAAGTAAGAGTTCGTGCTTGTTACTCTTGGTGATCGCCATCACCTAGATAGCTTGGTGGTGATCGGGAGTTTGGTGATCATCCGGCGGAGCTTGTGGATGACCCAACTCAAGTTGTGAGCGGTTGTGGGCAATTCACCGCGATGGAGTGTTGAAGAATCAGCCCGTAGAGAGCACTTGATCGTTGCATGGATCAAGGGGGAGCTACACCCTTGCACGGGTGCTCTAACAAGGACTAGTGGGGAGTGGTGACTCTCCGATACCTTGGCAAAACATCACCGCATTCCTTCTCTCTTTACTTTACGCATTTACATTTGAGCAATTCATTTCTTGTATTTACATTCTTAGAATTGCCATGCTAGAGTAGGATTGGAACCTAGGGTGCAAAACTTTTGTGCGGTAGATCAACAGGAACACATTCTAGGCACAAGTGGTGAAGTGGGCTAAGTGTAGGGTTTAATTATTGTAAAGAATTTTAGAATTAGCCCAATTCACCCCCTCCCCTCTTGGGCATCTTGATCCTTTCAATTGGTATCGGAGCCTCCTGCTCACGTATTTAGGCTTAACCGCCTAGAGAAAGATGTCCCATGGGGATGGACCTCCTCCTATCTTTGAGGGAGATGATTTTCCTTATTGTAAAATCCGCATGGAGGCTTACTTAGAAGCTCTAGATGTTGGAATTCTTAGAGCCGCCTCTCAAGGTTTCCCAAAACCTAAGGATCCCACACACCTTCAAGGTGATGAAGTCAATTATGAGAAATGGAATGCAAAGGCTAGAAACACCATCTTTAGAGGCCTTTGCAAAGATGTGTTTAATCGTGTGCGGAATCACAAGGATGCCCATGCACTATGGTTGGACATTTGTGCACTCCATGAGTGAACAAAGAGTGAGTGTGAGGAACGCTATCATCTTATCATGAAAAAGCTTAGTTCCTTTGAGATGCTTCCGAAAGAAAGTGCCAATGAGATGTACTCACGCTTAAATGTTCTTGTAGAGGAAGTCAATGAGCTTGGACTTACACAAATTCAACCATCCGATGTTGTAAGAAAGATCTTGAGTGTCCTCCCCATTGACAAATATGGGCACATTGTGACCGTGCTTCATCAAGGTGATCTTTCCACCGCTACACCAACTCAAATATTGGGAAAGATCAACGCACATAAGATGTATATGCACATCACACCACAAGATGGCTCTTCTTCCACCAAGAAGAAAGACTTGGCATTCAAGGCTAGCCAAGAGAAGGGCAAAGCAAGAATTGAATATGAGAGCTCAAGTGATGATGAAATTGATGATGCAAGCCTTGCTCTCATGGTGAGAAGAACCGCCAAGATGCTTAACAAGCTCAACAAGAATGGTGTCAAGTTTGATGGCAAAAAGAAAAAGTTCTTCACTAGAAATAGAAGGAAGCCAATCTTGGTGATGGACTATAATTGTGGAGAACTTGGTCATCTCGCACATCAATGTCCCAAGCCAAAGAAAGACAAATACAAAAACAAGTACAAGGGTAAGAAAGATGACTCAAGTAATGAAGATGATGATGAGAAGAAGAAAAACAAGCCATACAAGAAGAAGGATGGCAAGAAGAAAGAGTTCCACAAGAAGAAGAAAAATGGCAAGGCATACATCGTCAGTGATTGGCTCACGGACATTGATTCATCAAGTTGCTCATCCGATGATGATAGTGAGAATGAGAAGGTGGCCGCTATTGTGATTGACTCTTCACTATCTTCACCGACACCACCGCCATCATCCTCTACACACCTATGCCTTATGGCCAAGGGTGAACGAAAGGTACAAAGTGATGACGAGAGTAGTGGTGATGAACATGCTAGCAATGATGATAGTGATAGTGATGATGAATTTGAATCACCTCCTTATGATGATCTTGTCAAGTTGCTTAACCAATATACTAAGACCATTAGAAAGACAAGAGCTAAAAATGAAAAGCTAGAACTTAAAAATGACTCACTTTTAGCTAAATGTGACATAGCAGAAAAGGCTAGTGTTAAGCTTAGAGAAGCAAATGAAGCTATGTCATCCAAACTCAAGGAGCTCAAATCTTCTAAGAAAGAGCTTAAAGAAAAACATGATAAACTTGAGGGGATACATAATGAGCTCATCACTAGCTACAATATGCTAAAAGAAGAATATACAAATCTCAAGATCAATCATGATAATCTTGTTGTCTCTCATGAGCTATTATCCAATGAGCCACATGATGCTACCAACCATGTTGTTAAGATTGATATAGTTACATCATGTGATGATTTGATTATTGAGAGCATTGAGCAAGGTTCTAGTAGCAAAGGCAAGCAAGTGGTTGAGTCCAATAACTATGATGAGTATGTCAAGATCAAGGATGAGAATGAGAAGCTCAAGAAAGATCTTGAAAAGCTATCAACCACCAACACCATTGTGATAGAGAACCTTGACCATGATAGTGATCTAGCTCTTGAGAATGAGAAGCTTAAGGAAGAGAACAAGAGACTCAAGGAGAAAAATCTTGATGAGCTCAAAGAAGAGAACAAGAAGCTCAAGTTAGAAAAAGAACATCTCAAGACCGGGTTGAGCAAATTCACAAGAGGTCAACATCTTCAAAGTGAGCTACTCATGAACATCGTCTTGAAGATGGATAGAAGTGGCATTGGGTACTTGGCACATCAAGAGAAGAAGGCTCAAGCTCAACACCACCAACAACACAAGTCAAAGCCAAAGCCAAAGAGGTGTTTTGAGTATGGACAAGAAGGTCACTTTGCCCTTGAGTGTCAAACTCCACCACCATAACCCTTGCCCAAGCATGCTAGACCTTTTGCTTTCAATGCTCATTACATGCTTAGAAAGTATTCTAGTGGTAAAATGAAAGTCATGTTCTTAGGACCTCCCAACAAGAATAGGCCTAAGAAAATTTGGGTTGCAAAGTCACTTGTTGAGAAAGTCAAGGGCCCTCAACAAGTTTGGGTCCCTAAACAAGCTTGATCTCTTGTATATAGGTGAACTACAAGACCGGTGGAAGTCATTGGGTAATTGATAGTGGTTGCACTCAACATATGACCGGTGATCCTCGTATGTTCACCTCACTAGATGAAGAAGTTGATGGTCAAGAAAGAATTACATTTGGTGATAATTCAAAGGGCAAAGTTAAAGGATTGGGCAAAGTGGCAATATCAAATGACCATTCAATCTCAAATGTGCTATATGTTGCTTCTTTGAGTTTCAACTTGCTATTTGTTGGACAATTATGTGATCTTGGCTTTCAATGCTTGTTTACCGAGAAGGAAGTGGTTGTATCTAAGAAAGATGATGATCAAGTTCTATTCAAGGGATTTAGATACAACAACCTATATCTAGTGGATTTCACCTCCGAAGATGCTAACTTGAAGACATGCCTATTCACCAAAACATCACTTGGGTGGCTATGGCATAGAAGACTTGCTCATGTTGGGATGAGCTCACTCAAGAAGCTTATGAAGAATGAATTGGTGAGAGGGTTGAAGGATGTCAAATTTGAGAAGGACAAGCTTTGTAGTGCATGTCAAGCCGGCAAGCAAGTTACAAACACTCATCCTACAAAAGCTTTCATGTCAACAACAAGAGTGCTAGAGCTCTTTCATATGGACTTATTTGGACCAACAACTTACAAGAGTTTGGGAGGAAATCTTTATTGTCTTGTGATTGTTTATGACTACTCTAGATATACATGGGTGTTCTTCCTTCATGACAAGACCAAAGTTGCATCATGTTTTAAGAAGTTTGCCAAGAGAGCACAAAATGAGTTTAAAGTGAAACTCAAGAAGATAAGAAGTGATAATGGAAAAGAGTTTGACAACATAAACATTGAAGCTTATTGTGATGAAGTTGGGATCAAGCATGAGGTCTCCACAACATATACTCCTCAACAAAATGGTGTAGTTGAGAGAAAAAACCGGACACTTATCACACTTGCAAGAATAATGCTTGATGAGTACAACACACCCGAAGCTCTATGGGTGGAAGCTATCAACACCGCATGTTATGCATCCAACCGCCTATTCCTTCAAAACTTTCTTGGCAAGACACCTTATGAGTTGCTCAACGGGAAGAAGCCGGATGTCTCATTCTTCTGGGTGTTTGGTTGCAAATGCAACATCTATAAGAAACGGCAACACCTAGGGAAGTTTTAAAGATGTTGTGATATTGGCTTTCTTGTTGGTTACTCATCAAAGTCCAAAGCATATAGAGTATTTAATCATGCCACCGACTTGGTTGAAGAAACATATGATGTGGAATTTGATGAATCTAACGGCTTCCAAGGAGGACATGAGAATCTTGATGATGTAGGTGATGAACCATTGAGGGAGGCTATGAAGAACATTCCGGTTGGAGACATCAAGCCTAAAGATGATGAAGATGATGTACAAGTGATTGATCCACCTTCTTCATCAAATGTGCCACAAGATGGTGATAAAGATGGGAGAGTAGAAAATGAAGATGCTCATGTCTCTCATGATCAAATGGTGGCACAAGCTCAAGATGTTGATGCTCCACAACCTCCCCCTCAAGTGGTTGATAGAAGAAATTCACCTCTACTACAAGCTCATCCACAAGATCTCATCATAGGGAGTCTTTCAAAGGGTGTAATGACTCGATCTCAAAAACTTGCTTCATTTATTGAACATCACTCTTTTGTCTCTTGTGTTGAACCTAAGAATGTAGAAGAAGCTCTTCAAGATTTCGATTGGATAAATGCCATGCATGAAGAGTTGAACAACTTCACCCGAAATGAAGTTTGGACTCTTGAAGAGCGACCACAAGGTGCAAGAGTCATTGGAACAAAGTGGGTGTTCCGTAACAAGCAAGATGATCAAGGCATTGTAGTGAGGAACAAGGCAAGACTAGTAGCAAAGGGGTTCTCTCAAGTTGAAGGGTTGGATTTTGGACAGACCTTTGCACCAGTTGCAAGACTTGAAGCCATTCGTATCCTCGTTGCATATGCATCGCATCATGAAATGAAATTATATCAAATGGATGCTAAAAGTGCATTTTTAAATGGCTTCATAAATGAACTAGTCTATGTTGATCAACCTCCCGGGTTTGAAGACCCTAGATATCCTAATCATATTTATAGGTTGTCCACGGCGCTATATGGGCTTAAGCAAGCCCCAAGAGCTTGGTATGAACGCCTTCGGGATTTCCTAATTGAGAAGGGCTTCACCATTGGGAAGGTCGACACCACACTATTCACCAAGAAGCTTGATGGAGAAATCTTCATTTGTCAAGTATATGTTGATGATATCATCTTTGGATCATCAAATGAAGATTATTGCAAAGAGTTTGGTGAATTGATGTCGAAGGAGTTCGAGATGTCTATGATTGGAGAGCTTACATTCTTTCTTAGTTTTCAAGTCAAGCAAATGAGAGAAGGGATTTTTATCTCTCAAGAAAAGTATACCAAGGATCTTCTCAAGAGGTTCAATATGGATGAATGTAAGCCAATCAAGACACCAATGCCATCTAATGGACATCTCGACCTAGATGAGGGAGGTAAAATGGTTGATCAAACTCTCTATCGCTCTATGATTGGTAGCTTGTTATACTTAACCGCATCAAGGCCCAACATCATGTTTAGTGTGTGTATGTGTGCTAGATTTCAAGCTAGTCCTAAGGAAGCTCACATGGTTGCCGTTAAAAGAATCCTTAGGTACCTTAAGCACACACCAAGCATTGGTCTTTGGTATCCCAAAGGAGCTAGATTTCAATTAGTTGGCTATTTCGATTCGGATTATGCCGGTTGCAAAGTTGATAGGAAAAGCACATCCGGAGGGTGCCATTTGCTTGGTAGATCACTTGTGTCTTGGTCCTCCAAGAAGCAAAATAGTGTGGCTTTGTCCACCGCCGAAGCGTAATACATTGTCGCAGGTGCTTGTTGTGCACAAATACTTTACATGAAGCAAACTTTGCTAGACTATGGTGTAGTTCTAGAAAAAGTACCTCTTTTGTGTGACAATGAGAGCACGGTAAAGCTTGCTAATAATCCAGTTCAACACTCTCACACCAAGAACATAGATATCCGCCATCACTTTCTTAGAGATCATGTTGCTAAAAATGATATATCACTAGAAGGTGTAAGAACCGAGGATCAATTGGTGGATATCTTCACTAAACAGCTAGATGATGCTATATTTTGTCGGTTGAGGAATGAACTCAAAGTGCTTGATTTTAGTAACTTCACTAGAAAATGAGCTTGTGTTGTCCCTTGCATTGCATTGTAATATACAACATGTTTAATTTTTGGTAATTGATTTAGGGCTTGTCTAACATGGTTAAGATAACCGCCGAAAAGCGTGTGAAGAAGCTTAACCTTGGATTAAACATGACAAGCAACTAGAATTAATTTCAAGTATTGCATTGCATTTGCATGTGTGTTATTTTGTCATTTCCATTCGAATACCCTTTTATTGCCTATTTTCTTAAAAATAAGTATAGCCTAAGGCAAAATATTTTAAAAAATTTTGAGGGTTTGAGAGAGATCACTCACATCAGTCCCAATTGGTGTTTATTTAGGTCTTATTGAAGTTGGGACGTGATTGGGAACAGGCAGCGCAAAGGAACATTGAAGATTTGCTGAAAAGGGTGACCGGACGTTGCACCGGACTCTGGATTCCAGTGGCCAGTCAGTTCACAGGAGGAAAACAGATGCGCAAAGGAGTGACCGAACGCTAAAATAGTGTTCTTCCTGCGTCTGGTCAGATGGTGGTCCAACGTCCGGTCAAGCGAAGAAGGCGTTGTCAGGATTGATCGGACTCTGGTTGCGTCCAGTCAAGGGTAACCGGACACGTCCAATCACGACTTGAGGGGATTTCAACCTCTCTGTAGTCGATCGGACTCTGGGCAGCAGCGTCTGATCATTGCCACCGGAGCGTCTAGTAAGTAGAAATCGGTTGGATCTAGGACTCTTTTCCCTTTCCTTTTCTCATCCGTCACGGGGGGGCATCATATAACCCATACCAATCATGCCAACATCGCCCGTGACCTAGCCACCGCATCCACACCCGCGTCATGCCTTGCTCCACACCGCCACCCCATGCAGCAGCACCGCACGCCCGTGCCCTAGCGCCGCTGCACCCACACCATTGCGTAGCCGACTACCCATGCATCGCTGTGCCGCACCTCCCTCACCGCATCCACGCCACTCCCGTGACCTAGCGCCGCCGCTAGTGTCTCCCCTACTGCATCACCGCCGCCACCGTGCTCCATGTTGTGCCCTAGCTTGCACCTGTGCCGCCATTCACTGTCTCCGCCATCGTGTCGTCAAGCTCATGTCCGCACATCGCCAGAATCCTAACCCTTCTGACCTAGTGGTGCCCTCGTGTTCTATTCCTTTGCTCTTTGGTTCACCGGTTCGTCAGGTAGCAAGCCATTGCCTCTAATTTCGTATCTATTGCATGCTTCTTAGGGTTTCATATCTCTAGATGTATATTGAAATTATTCATATATCCAATCTATTCTATCGTACAGTGAGTCAGTGTTTTTGAGGTTACTTTGGTAGTTATCAGTTAACTCAGGGCCAAGCCCATGAGTACGGATCGAGGCCAAGTCTCGTGAGTGTCAGTTGGCAGTTGGTTCTTGTCCGTGATAGCAGTTCATTTTAGCTCCAGCAATGGCACATGTCAAGAATGCCGGAGGTGGTCCAGGTGATAAGGATCCGAAGCCTCCGCCTTGCTTGACTGCTTAGGAGAAAGGCAAGGCCAAGATGACGACGACGAAGAAGAAGAATATCGCCAATGTAGAGGCTAAGAGAGCAGCAGCAGCTGAGTGTGCAGAGAGAGGAGGGGCTCAGAGTGGTGTCTGTATTGTAGATTAGCTTTCACCAGCTTAGAGGGCCACCGTCGAGAGGGTTGATAGTCTTCATGGTAGTCCAGCTAGGACTGTCATGCTTGGAGGACGGCGTGTCGCTATCGAGGCTAGTCAGCCTCAGGGGGAGTCACAGTAGCAGACATAGCCACCAGTGCAGTCAGAGGATACTCAGCAGGCTGAGCAAACTGAGGAGACAGAGCAGGCACATCAGCCACAGCTACGACGCTCTAGTCGTACTCGTGCTTAGGTGACACCAAGGCCAGAGACATAGAGGAGGGGTTCTCGTCTGCATCCTAGACCACAGGGTCCACCTCCGATGACTCACCTTGACTTGAGGGCAGCCACAGCCAAGCAGGTGCAGCAGCTTCATTTCGTGTAGTTTGAGGAGTGCTTTCCGCCAAGGCGGGATGAGCGTGCTTCAGAGCACTTCTATACACCACCGCAGGAGGATTTCTATCATGCATATCTTAACAGTGGAGTTGCTTTCATATCACAGAGATTGTGTTCTATTGAGGCACTTGTGGCAGCAACAGGCGAGCAGATCCGCCCCCACCTCTCATATCTACCAGGGTTGACAGACCTACTTGGACGGACTAGCTGATATGTTCCATCATGGGTCCATGAGTTCTACTCTTCACTTTGGATTGACCCGGGGCACAGGTTCATACACTTTGCATTCAGAGGCCGTGACTACAGGCTGTAGAGATCAAGGGTCAGAGAGATTCTTATGATTCCAGAGTCACCCATTCACCATCATGAGGTCTGCTATGGTCAGACAGAGCCTCCCAGACACCCTCACGATGGTCTTGTGCCTCCTATAGATCTGGTCCGACCTTGCTTCATAGAGCCTTTTGGCGAGGGGTTGAGCATGACACCTAGAGACCTTACTCCTATAGCTTGGCTTCTTGATGCTATCATGAGGAGGACCCTGCTCCCGAGGATGGGTTATCACGAGGGATTGACTCACATTCATCTATGGTTGGTGAACTCTCTAGTGCAGCAGATAGTTTTTGATATTTGGGATGTCATTCTTTCAGAGATGGAGGACACTCTTGCAGAGGGGTTCAGAGGTCATCAACAGCTGTCTTATGCTCACTGGATCATATTCTTGATTCACAAGGCAGTTACAGTGAAGTCTCCTAAGACGATGGCAGAGTATACTGGTGCCACTACTGAGTTTCCACCATATAACATGACTCAGATGCTCCGTCACAGCAGTGTGAGGACACCTAGTCAGCCGAGCCATCGCCTAGAGGTGCTAGAGACAGCAGCCCAGCAGGATGAGATCATCAGGGGCGTTGCAGCGATAGAGGAGGAGGAGCTAGATGCTTAGCAGGAGGGTATGGTTGAGAGCGATCCTAGTGATAGCTCAGAGGATGATTATCTGGCTATTCCTCAGATGCCTCCACGACCACATGACAGAGAGGCCAATGGCTCTAGCTCAGCACCACAACCACCGTAGACAGACCCCGCTCTTCTTGCTATTCTTGAGCGGATGATGCAGTGTAAGGAAAATGGACCCTTGGCCCATTTACTTTGGATTTTGGTGTTTGATGACCAACACAACCAAATTGGACTAATAAATTTGCAAGTGTTTGTTTTGTAGTCCAATAGAGTGCAAGACGTGACTTGGATGAAGGCGACGTGATGATCCGATGATCAACATCCCAAGAAAGACCTTAGGAGCACAAGAGAAGACCCAAGAGATCAAGCAAAGTCCAAGCATGAAGATTGGAACCAAGCCGTATGCAAGATCGCGAAGAAATGAGCTCACTGTGGTGACTGGACGCTGGACAAGCGACCGGACGCTATGACCGGACGCTGGGCAAGTGGCCCGGCAGACAGGCGACCGGACGCTGGACCGGACGCTGGCGGCAACCGACCGGGCGCAGGAGAGCAGCGTCCGATCGAGTACAGTAAGGTCCTAGAGTGGCAAATCTACGACCGGACGCGTCCGGTGGTAGGCGACCGGACGTTGGCCAGCGTCCGATCAGTTCATTGCTGGCTCAACGGTCGGGACGACCGGACATGTCCGGTCAGGACGATTCAGCATCTGGTCAGTAGCAGTTTCGTAGGAACTCGACCCCAATGGCTACTTTCTCAGTGGGGCTTATAAATACAACCCCAACCAACCATTTGAGGTGTGTGGAGCTAAGGAAACATACCAAGGGTGTTGATACACCATTTTAGTGATCTCCACTTGCATAGTGCTTAGTGTTTTATTAGGTGATTAGTGTAGGTGCTTTGCGAAGTGCTTAGGAGACCACTGCTTATGCGCTTGCTCTAGGTTTAGGCCTGGTGTTTAGTAAGGTTTGCATACCTCTTGCTACCCTGTGATTGCGAGCACAAGTGTTGTACATCGGAGGGGCTTGAAGTCTTGCGAGATCACACCAACCGAGCTTGTGGTGTGGCCCCCACCGTGTACTAGAGGGAACAAGGCCCGCGGCGTTTTGCCTGGAAACTTGATAGTGAAGACGGCGGGGAGCATCCGGGAGAGGCTTGCCGGATGGCACGTCGGAGACCCACTTGCGCAAGGGGAAGGCCCGAGGCTATCCACGAAGTTACCCGACCGGGAGCTTGGCCCTTGCGAGGGGCTCCAACGAGGACTAGGGGGAAGCTTGCGCGCTTCTCGATACCTCGGTAAAAATACCAGAGTCGTCGACAGGAGTTTGCATATCTCTACCTTGCTCTTTAAGCTTCCGCATTTACATTGATTGTATTACTTACTTTGCGGTAGAGATAGCAACACACTAGCAAAACCGTAGTTGCACATTTAGATAGTTTATCTTTTGCATTTACATGTTTAAATCCTTTGTCATGCATACAATAGGTATATCTTATGGTAGGCTTGCTCGGTTTCATTCTTAACCCTTCGAGCAAACCTACATGGTTTAAAATTGTTTAGAAGCATGGCACATAGCTTGTCTTACAATTATTTATCTAATATGTGCCATAGTCCAAATTGTAGATAATTTTCTCCCAAATATCATCTTCAAATGGTATTTTGATTCTTAAATCAATGTGCACAAATCCTACAAGTATTCCACACTTGTGTGCATAAATTTAGGGGGAGGAAAATCTACAAGTTGGATGCTTTGAGACTAACACCTTTTCAAGCTTATCATGTGTGTAGTAGTCTCATTGCAAGGAAAATGGAGTCCCGGGAGGAAAGCATTATACTTCCATTGGTAGAAATCAAATTTATTTCCACATGTGGTATTTCTAAACCGATATCATCATGTTGACTTCTCTTTGATATTTATATGTTTTCTTCATGCATTATATAGATTAAACTCTCTTGTGCAAAAAATTGCTAATTATGCATATGCTTTGTCTTCTATCATATGTATGCATAAATTTAGGGGGAGCTTAGTCTATATAATGTCAGAGTCAAATTTTGTGATCTATTCAATTCTACACACAAAGGATCATAAAGTTTGACCCTCTCTTGTGCTACAAATGTCTTCCTTTTCGGTGTTTGATGCCAAAGGGGGAGAATTTGAAGGACCAAAGGCAAGCATTAAGTTGATGTATACAAGTAGTAATGGTCCGAGAAAGGGAGAAAAGTGGATTATGGATTAGTCTAAGTAACGGGGAGCATCCGGAAGAGGCTTGCCGGAAGGCACGTCGGAGACCCACTTGCGCATGGGGAAGGCCCGAGGCTATCCACAGAGTTACCCGACCGGGAGCTTGACCCTTGCGAGAGGCTCCAATGAGGACTAGGGGGAAGCTTGCGCGCTTCTCGATACCTCGGTAAAAATACCGGAGTCATCGACGGGAGTTTGCATATCTCTACCTTGCTCTTTAAGCTTCCGCATTTACATTGATTGTATTACTTACTTTGCGGTAGAGATAGCAACACACTAGCAAAACCGTAGTTGCACATTTAGATAGTTTATCTTTTGCATAGGTTTTGCTAAGTGTAGAAAAAGAGGCCATAGAGTTTGAGGATTAGATTTTTAAGTTGCCTAATTCACCCCCCCCCCTCTTAGGCGTCACGGTCCCTTCAATTGGTATCAGAGCCAGGTTGGCTCATATTTGGACCTTTGGCTTAACCACCGTTGAGCCGACGCTACTTAGAGTGGTTGGGATGGATACCGCTAGGCCTCCACAATTTGACGGCACTAACTTCCTCTATTATAAGGCTAGAATGGCTTGCCATCTTGAGGCGGTTGATTTAGGTGTATGGAGAGTCACTCGTGACGGGATGAAACCCATTAAGAATCCCGAAAAAACCCACGAAGAGTGATGAAAAAGAAATGCATTTTAATGCTAGAGCTAAAAATTGCTTGTTCGAATCTTTTAGCATGGATGTTTTTAACCAAGTGTTCACTTTAAATACGGCACATGAAATTTGGTTAAAACTCCAAGAGCTCCATGACGGCACAAGTAATGTCCGTGAGCAAAAACATTGTCTAGCTAAGCAAAATTATGATTCCTTTGTTATGAATGATGATGAGCTTGTTCGTGATATGTATTCTCGATTGAATCTAATTATCAATGAGCTCCATTCAATAGGATTATTAAAGCTAGATGATGCAGACATCGTGAGAAAGATCATCTCCGTGCTACCACAAAAGAAATATGCTAGCATCATCACCATCCTCCACAACATGGAGAACTTGAGCACCATGACCCCGGGCATTATCATTGGCAAGTTAGTGGCATTTGAAATGTCACGTAAGATGCGTCAAGAAGAAGCCTCTTCATCGAGCAAAGGCAAAGCTCTCGCTTGTAGCAAGAAGAAGATGAAGGGCAAGAAAGTTGAGACAAGCTCAAGCTCAAGCTCCTCAAGTGAAGAAGAAGATGAGGATGATGATGATGAAGAAGAATCAAGTGATGATGATCAATCTTCCTCCTCCACCTCCGACCTTGATGAAGAATCAATCAAACTTATCAACAAGGTGGAGAAGATGATCCTAAGGCTAAATGTCAAGGGTGTGCCCATCTAAATTCAAGACCTCGTTTTCACTAATCAAAGAAACGATCAAAGAAAGAAAGGATGCTATGGATGCGGTGAGGTGGGGCACTTTGTGGAAGTTTGTCCAAACAAGCCCACACCCAAGACAAAGAAGAAGGTGTGCAAGAACAAAGCCCTCACATCAATAAGGTCATGGGATGATTCTTCAAGTGAAGAAGAACATCATCAAAAGATGCGAGGTCGCAAGCACTCATCATCAAGCTCGTCGCGTGTGTGCCTTATGGCACGAGGTAACGAAAGCTCATCCTCTAGTGAGAGTGAGAGTGATGATGATATGCGTTCTTATCATACAATTGTGCAACAAAATCTTAAATATGCTAAAGTTAACACTAATCAACAAAAGAAGCTCAAAAATTTAAAAGAAGAGCTAGGTAGTTCACAAGAAGCATACAAAAATTTGCTTGAACAATATGAGAACTTTGCAAATCTCAATGTTGAACTATCTACTAAAATTGAGCAACTTGAAGCTAGAGCAACAACAAATGAATGCACAATTAATGATAAGCAACTTGCAAAGAAAAATGAAAAATTAAAAGAAAAGTTAGCTAGCTCACAAAATGATTATAATAGTTTGCTTGCTAAAATGGAAATCATGTGCAAACATTGTCATGAGCTAACAAATAAAGTTGCTAATCTTGAGGCCGTTAATAAAACCTCCACCAAGGCATCTAAAAGAAATGACACAATTAAAAAGGATGCATCTACTTCTTGCAATGATTTATGTTTAGACTCACCCTTGTGCAACCAAGCTTGTGTTGAGAATGTTATTGTAGATACATGCACACAAGAAGTTGCAAAGGAAAATGAGCAACTCAAGCAAGAAGTAGCTCGCCTCAATAAGGACTTGACTCAAGTGAAAGGCAAGGTGAAGCAAACCCAACTTCATCAAGATAACACCGTCAAGGGAGTGAAGAAGCTTGATGAAGGACAAACCGTGGTTTCCTACGTGTGCCACAAGGAAGGCCACAAGTCCTATGAGTGCAAGGTGAAGAATGGGGGAGGAGCAAAGAAGGAGAAAAAGCAAACAAGCAAGTTCTCCAACACCTACACCAACAAGGTGGACAAGAAGGCCTCCACACCTTATCTCTTGAAGAAGAAGAAAAATGACAAGGTGGTGACCATCAAGGTGAACAAGCAAGCCAACAATGGGGTCAAACGCTTTTGGGTGCCCAAGGAAATCATTTTCAACATGAAAAGCACCAAGAAGGTTTGGATCCCGAGAGGGAAGTGAGAAGTCCGATGGACTTCGGGGAATTTGGAGACTTGGCAAAGTATGGTTGCATTTCATGGGGTGCATCATGATGGACAAAGTCATTGCCAAGTGGATTAGTGAATACTATGGACCCAAATTCCCCTTCCCATGTTAGGTAACTAGATTTAATTTTCTTCAAGTATTATCAATTTGCATTTCCTCATCTTCTTATGTGATATGTGACATGTGTGCTCTCTACTTTGATTTATATATATCTACTTTGATCTATATATATGTCATGTCACCTCATTATGCTCATTTTCTTTGCTTCCACGTTTTACTCCGATTCAAATGAGCTTTATTTCTTGTACTCATGCTTATTTCATATCTATTGAGTACACCTTGTTGGCTTGGGTCATATAAGCATGTCTAACTCCTTTGCTCTTATTGTCAAAAGCTTATATGAACCAAGCATGTTGAAAACCTCATCTCTTACACATACTCGAGGTTGTATTGTCATCAATCACCAAAAAGGGGAAGATTGAAAGCATCTAGGCCCCTAGTTGGGTTTCGGTGATTAATGATAATACGAGATTCCTACGACTAACATGTGTTTTGTAGAGGTAATTAAGTTAGGTCATGGTAATGTTAATTGATTGGGCAATCATGGTTGTCATGCCCCTATGATGGAAATCGTTTTGGTTTTCAAAGGATGGACGACAAGGTTAAGGATGGACTAGTTCTAAGTGTCGTTTGGTGTTGAAGAGACACTTAGAGTAGTTTAGGACTTTATTTTTCCTTTGGCCATACTATTAAGGAGGGTATGAACTAGTAGCTTGACCTAGGTGAGTCTAGTGGGTTAGGTGTGGTGCACACTTGTCAAATCTAGCACTAGGTAGCTCCGGAGTAGCCCTAAGATCATTTGGAGCAAACTTCATTCACATATGATTTCGAGTTGGAAGTGAATGAAGGGTCAAATGACTGACCAGACGCTGGTCTGGTAGTGACCGGACGCTGCAGAGTGAGTCCAGTCAGTTCATTTGATCAACTGGAGCCGTCTAGTTGTGACCGGACACTGGGTGTCAGAGTCCGATCAACTCCAGAGAGGTTCCAGAGAGAGAGTTTCCTGATTGGACGCATCCGATCAATGCTGACCAGACGCTAGTCAGGATCCTGTTACTGACCGGATGCTGAACAACGAAGTGATCGGACTCTGGGTGCCAGCGTCCGGTCAACATCAGTAAGGTTCTAGAGAGCAGTTTTCGTGATCGGACGAATCCGGTCAGTGCTGACCAGACGTAGGTCAGAGTCCGGTCACAACTTAACGGCTCTGCGGTGGGGATAACTGACCAGAGCGTCCGGTCACCTTGACCGGAGCTTCCGATCACCCAGCAGAGTGCTGACTCAACCTCCTAATCACTATAGGAGAACGCAGATTTGCCGAGTGCCACCAGCTTTGCCGAGTGCCAAAAATCGGGCACTCGGCGAAGCCACTCTTTGCCGAGTGTCGGACCGGGTGGCACTCGGCAATGTCTAGCACTCGGCAAAGAGTGGCTTTGCCGAGTGCCACAAAGTGCCCGGCACTCGGCAAAGGGCAGCACTCGGCAAAATCCCTCTTTGCCGAGTGCAACACTCGACAAAGAGTGGCACTAGACAAAAAAAATGGCACTTGATGGCCGAGCCCGCCCACGCCGTCAAATTTAAAAAAAATCTTTGCCGAGTGCCAAGGCCCTGCACTCGGTAAAGATCCCTTCTTTGCCGAGTGCCACTTCCTGGCACTCGGCAAAGGACCTCTTTGCCGAGTGCCAGGGCCGGCACTCGGCAAAATATTTTTTTTGGTTTTTTTTTGACCCATTTTTTTTTGTGAGGCCTTCCCACATTATTTAAAACTCCATGTTCAAATTTGGGACAATTTTGACTTTTTTTGCTATATTTTGTTAGTTTTTTTGTTTCGTTGAATTTTATGGAATATTTCAAATTTGAACTGCAGGTGCATGGAATAATCGAATTTGGTCGTTCAAAAAATGATATTCATGATATTTGGTGTATGTTGAGGCCGTATCCAGGAACTCACATGAAATTTCGAGCATCTTGTTGATGTAACATGACGAGGTACCTGTGAGAAAAGTGTATTTAAATTATATAAAATCCGAACAAAGTTCGAAAATGACGAAACTTGTCGGGGCATCATGTTATCGCATGTAGAGTCTATGGTAAAAAATTGAGAAGGTTTCGATTAAGTTACGACGTCGGATGTCTAAACTCCATGACGGCACATGCAATAACAAGACGCCTCGACAAGTTTCGTCATTTTTGGACTTCGTTCGGATTTTATATAATTTAAATACACTTTTCCCGCAGGTACCTCGTCATGTTATGTCAACAAGATGCTCGAAATTTCATGTGAGTTCCTGGATACGGCCTCAACATACACCAAATATCATGAATATCATTTTTTGAACGACCAAATTCGATTATTCCATGCACCTGCAGTTCAAATTTGAAATATTCAATAAAATTCAACGAAACAAAAAAAAACTAACAAAATATAGCAAAAAAAGTCAAAATTGTCCCAAATTTGAACATGGAGTTTTAAATAATGTGGGAAGGCCTCACAAAAAATGGGTAAACAAACCAAAAAAAAATATTTTGCCGAGTGCCGGCCCTGGCAATCGGCAAAGAGGGCATTTGCCGAGTGCCACGAAGTGGCACTCGGCAAAGAATTTTTTTTAAAAAAAACAAAAGCCTTTGCCGAGTGCCGGCCCGGCCCAGCACTCGGCAAAGGGGGAAACCCTAACTAAATGTGTGGGCCGGCCCACACACTCACTCACTCCACGCACGCACACCCCCGCGCCCGCCGCCGTTCGCCGTCGCCAGCTCGCCTCGCGCCTGCCCCGCCTACCCCGCTCCACCCCGGCCCCGACCGCCCCGCGCCGCCCCGTCCCCAACGCGCCCCGCGAACCCCACGCCGGCGCGCCGCCGGCCCGGCCGTGCCTCGCCGCGGCGCCCCCTGCCCGCCCTCGCCCCGCCCCGGCCGCGCCCCGCTCCAGCACCGCCCCGCCCCACCCCGGTTGGCCTCCGGCCACCGGTTCCGGGCCGCCCTGGCTGCTCGGCGCCCCACAGCGGCGCGCCCGGCCATGCCCCGCCTACCCGGCGTTGGCCCAAGGCAGCGGCCCCGGTGAGCCCGCCGCGGCCCTGGAGGAAGGAGGAAGAAGGTAGTAGGAAGTGGAAGGAGGAAGAAGAAGGAGGAAGAAAAAGGAAGAAGAAGAAGGAAGAAAAAGGAGGAGGAAGAAGGAGAAGAAGGAAGAAAAGGGAGGAGGAAGAAGAAGGAGGAGGAGAAGGGGAGAGGGGGGAGGAAGCCGAGGTGGAGGGGATGAACGTTCGTCCACGTCGTCCATGCCATTCGTCCACGTCGTCCATGCCGTTCGTCCATGCCGTCATCCCCGCCCTCGTCGGAGGAGAAGGTAAAGCCGTAGGGTTGTTGGCCATCGCGCCGTTTATGTCGTTGATGGCCTTCATGCCGGGTTTGTGGTTGTGTTGGCCATCGTGCCCCAAATGTGGACGTCGGCCATCGTGCCGATGATTTTTCTTGCAAGTTTTGGAAACCTCCCCGTGCAGGGGAGGTTCTGCCGAAATTTTCAACTTTTAGTGATGTTTTTCTTCTTTTGTAGAGCAGGACCTATCGGAGGGGACCCGGAGCACCTCGGCGATCCTGATCGTCTTCGTCGGCATTGCGGTCCTACCTGCACAGCGCCGACTCGCCACTGCACCGACTCACCACTACGCCGCTAGCCTGTCTCCACCGCCACCCTAGGTATAATTGAGCTCTCTTCCTTACCGTTGTAGTACGTAGATTGGTGTAGCCCAGTTAGGCGTCTCCCATCCAAAATAGATACGGTTGGAGGTATGCGGATCTCTGCATATCTATGACCGTATCTGTTTTGGATTGTCCACGTTTTTTGGACAGCCCACGGATGCGTAGATGGGTTAGTTTCCATGTTCTGCTCGGATCTAAGACGGAGTTTCGGCACCACCTCACTGTTGTTCTTCGGATACACACTCTCCCTTCCAGGACGTGTATCGGGAGAACAGCGGGGAGGTGCTGCCAAAATTCTGTCTCGAATCGGAGTAGAGCATGGAAACTAACCTCATCTACGCATCCGCGGGTGGGATAAGGACCTATCCTCACCTATTAGACAGTAGGCATGCCGTGCAGATGCAACTGATGGTTATATTACTCCATTATGTGTATATGCTAGAGGATGGATAACCGTGAGTGGATGTACATGGGATGCCCAAGTCAGGCTCAAATCACCCATGAATGGATGGATAAGATCAAGAAATTCTTGGACCATGCATTTAAGGCAGCTAAGGGAGCGAGAGACACGTTCTGTCCCTGCAGCCAATGTGAAAACAAGAAAAGAAAAACAAGGGAAGTCATGGTGCAGCATCTTTGCAAGTATGGATTTATGCCAAACTATACCCGGTGGGTGTCCCATGGTGAAGCCTATCGTCCTAGAGAGGAGGCCGTGAGACGATGCTTGGAGGCATTTGACGGTGATGGCGGGGTACCAGGATGGTTAGGTGACTATGAGGATGCGACATTTGCTAAAAGGCCTACGGAGGACGAGCAGGAGGATGAGGAGGAGGAGCTAGAGCCAAGCGCTAAGGCGTTCTTGGCCATGTTGGATTCGGCACAGAAGGTCCTACATGAGAAGACAACCGTTTCTCAACTAGATGTCATTGGCCGCCCACTGGGATTGAAGTCTCAGCACAACATGACTCGAGCCTGCTTCGATGCTATGATGGCAATTGTTGGGGGGCTGCTTCCGGAGGGTCATCATCTACCGAGCAGCTTGTACGAGTCAACGAGACTCCTTCGGGCACTGAAGATGTCGTATGAGCAGATACATTGTTGTCCGAAGGGGTGCGTCCTATTTAGGGAAGAACACAAGGATGCAAAGTACTGTCCAAAGTGTAAATCCTCTAGGTATGTGGAGGTAGACAAAGGTGATGGAAAGAAGGAGCAGAATGAGGACATCCCCATGAAAGTCCTAAGACACCTTCCGATCATACCGAGGTTCCAGCGACTATTCATGTCCGAGGAGTCCGCAAAACAGATCTTTCCACCTAGCTTTTTCTTGTCGATGCAGCATTTGATTTTGCACCTCCCGAACAAGGTATGAATGGGGGGCCCGTGCAGAACCGTTGGTGCTATCCAATCGAGAGATGTCTAAAGACTATTCGCCAGAAATGTGGAAACAAAGGCAGGATTGAGGCTTCCATAGCAGAGGCATTGATTTGTGAGGAGGTGTCAAACTTCACAACATTGTACTATAGTGAGAAGCTTCCTAGCGTGCATAACCCACCCCCTCGTTACAACGAGGATGAAAATGAATCGACCCTCAGCCTATTCAAAGGGCAACGCGGGAGATCAAGTGGAGCGGCCAAAAAGAGGCTGACCAATGAAGAGTGGCACAAGATCATGCTCTACGTGTTGACTAACCTTGACGAAGTCGACAAGTATCAGGGGTAAGTTCTCAATGAACTTGTTACATACTCCGTAAATTTTCTGCATCCAACAACCTTGTTGCTTGTCGGTGTAGGGAATTTTTTGATCAATACTGGCATCTTTCAAGGCCACCTTCTGACCATGAATGAGAGACCCTTCTTCAACATGGTTCGCCTGATTTCATTACATGGTTCCAACGAAAGGTACCTTCTGACCAACTTAGGTCGTTTTAATTTTGGCGTTCCTAGTTGCCTAATTTCATTTCTCTCCTGCTTGAGCTTGCAGTGCCAAAGTGATTTGTCTATAAGTGTCGAATTACGACAAGTGGTCAGAGGCTTTGACTATAAGGTCTCATCATTTAACGCTTATGACGTGAATGGATATCGCTTTCACACAACAAGCTACGAGAAGCGTCGGCCCAATCTAAGGACCACCCAATACCGGAGTATTTACGCCCGGAGTAGTTACGCCCGGCGAGGAGCAAGAGGACTATTATGGCACAGTTGAAGAAATATACGAGCTCAAATTCCATGGTGAAAAAGCACCTAAGCCAGACATATTCAAATGCCAGTGGTTTGATCCTGCAGTATCGAAAAAGTCCCCTAAATTTGGGATAGTCGAAACTAGACAAGATTCCTTCTATCCAGGAGATGATGTCTATATTGTGGCTCAACAAGCCAGGCAAGTTTATTATTGTCCATATGCTTGCAAAACCGACCCACGTCTTCAGGGTTGGTATATTGTGCACAAGGTATCACCACATGGTAAATGTCCTCCCCCAAACGATGATGATTACAACTTGAACCCACCCACGCATGATGGGGAGTTCTATCAACAAGACGAGGGGCTACCAGGGATGCTTGAGATAGACTTAACCGGAAAGATTGAAATGGAAGTAGACGAGGAATGGGTTGTTGACGAGGAAGCTGCAGATGAGGTGCATGATCCGAGAGACTTGAAAATGCTTGACGGACTTGTACTTGACAATGATAGCGATGAGGATGAGGCTGTTGACGATTTGGAGGCTCTTGATAGTGATGACGATACCTATCGTCTAGATAATCCCGATCATGAAGAATATTAGAAATACATGTAATACTATGTTATTTTGTAATTACATTTTCTTTATTTTGCATCCCTTGCTAAGTACTTCTCATTTATCTGTACTAATACTGGTTTATTCTTTTTAATTGCAGGTGATGGGGCCCACTAGGAGGTGTCAGTCAACTTACTCGAGACCGAGGGACACGCCACCGGCTGAGGACATGGAGGCGGAGACGTTAGAGAGGCAGAGGAGGTCGAGGGGCAGGCCCAGGCAGGAGCCGTCGACTGACCACGACCTTGGCTCCTCACGCACTTCTAGGGACAACGACGTCCCTCTGCCCATGGTGGGCTAGGATGTGGGTCCGTAGATGTACGACGACGCTGTTCTGCACGCGTCTGAGGAGGGGGTTCCGCACACGTCCGAGGAGGGGGGAGGGGGTTCGACTTCCTCTTCAACCTCGAAACCCTACTTGCGAGGTCCCAGCCAGCTCCCGAAGCGACCGATTGCACCCGAACACCGCCCACTGATTGCACCCGAGGGGGATAAGTAAGTAACTTCATATGTTCTTCATTTGATATGTTGAAAAATCATAATAAGAGCTAATGTCAATGGGATCACTTGTGCAGGAACTGGATGCTTGTGGAGGAGGGGGCCCCGGCTCGCAATGTTAATGGGATCCTGGGACTTCTGTGCAGGGAACACTTTCCTGGCCTGGTGTGGACATCAGAGGATGAGAACCCAGAGGTACCCTTGTTCGACCACTACGCCCTCATCGCCACCGATGCTCCACACAGAAACTTGGAGGATCGGGTGATTTTGGAGTTGTGGGTAAGCCTCAATTCATTGCATTCATTGCATTCATTGGACATTCTTCAAATAAAATAATGGATACCTCGTGTCTTTATGCAGGACTTCTTCAGATGCCAGCCGGGCCAGGAGGCAAGGGCGTATCAGGTGGCTTACGCTTCCTGTAAAAGGCGTGTCTCGGACTTGTATTACGAGGCCCGCCTCTAGGCACACGTTGACTACAACGCCACCTACCATAAGAGAAGAATCAACAAAACACAGGCGAGGAGATAGACAGAGATTCTGACAAGGGAGCAGTACCTACAGGTAAATAGAAAACATCTCCTATTGATTTATTTTGAGATTAACTATGCCTAATTTGATCTTTTGATGGCTTGTAGGCGATTCCAAGCTGGTGCGCCACCCACCCCGATTGCTGGGCTGCTATAGTGGACAAATGGTTGGACGCGGACTGGCAGAAGGAGCACTAGGAGAAAAGCGACCAGCGAGCGCTGATGCCAGGTGCCCCTCACCATCAGGGCAGCGCTAGCCTCAGCAAGTATGCAAAGACATATGTAAGTCTGCACCATTTGTCTAATCTAGCCGCGCTCAATTCTGCATGATTTCTAACCACATGTTGTTGTCTTTCTCGCAGTCGGCGGCGCACGGTGGCCAGCCAATTGGCCAACTCACGGCGTATGCTCTGGCCCACATGGGCTCGGCAAGGTCCAACATCGAGTACAACCCGGATGCGGGCCTAGAGGCATACACCAACTCTAGCGTCCACACTCGCCTCACTTCTTACACGGAGGCGGCAAGGTCAGTCCATGGGCCAGCCTATGATCCGAGGACCGAGGAGCGCCTTGATCCTAAGATCATGATGCGGGTGGGGGAAGGCAAGAAGCATGGGCGGTTCTGGCTTGGCGACGGCATCCTCAACATGGGCTCTACTCCTCCTTTGAACCGCCTCCGAGCAGCGAGCACGAGCTCTAGCATGCCCATAAGCCAATGGCCGACAACGGTGGCGGCACTCTAGGTAAGTATTCCAGTTTCATTTGTTGTTCTTTGACTTTTACATTCCTTAGCTCTGCAATATTGAAACATTGGGGTCAAATGTTGCAGGCCGAGCTGCAGCAACTTCGGGCCCAGCAGGAGGCCTAGGAAGCTGAGCGGGTGGCTGAGCGGGCCGAGCGGGAGGCCGAGCGTCAGAGGCTAAAGCTATTGAGGCCCAGCAAGAAGGTTTGCTCAGGTTCGTGCAACAACTTGGGGAGCAACAAGGTTGGCAGATCCCATTACACCTGCTTGCACCACAGCCACCACCACAGTCTACTCCGGTGAGTATGTTTTACTTTCTGTGCTCATGCTTAGTGTCAAACCTAGAGATGGCCTTTGTGCCGGATTTGTTGATGTGTGGGCCTTCATGCCGGGTTAGTTGATGTGTCGGCCTTCGTGTCGGAAATGTAGTTGTCAGCCTTTGTGCCGACATTTTTCTTGCAGGTTTTGGAAACGTCCCCGTGCAGGGGAGGTGCTGCCGAATTTTTCAACTTTTCTTTAAACTCCTTACATTTTTATCTTGTCACTCACGTGCAATATCTTCTTTTTTGTGCAGTGGACATCGAGGGTGGCGTCGAACCAGGTCGGAGGGTTGCCGGCATCGCAAGTCGGGCCATCCGCACCCGGACCATCGTCGGGATCGCACGCTGGGGCGCAGTCGCCGTGAGCCGCTTGCGGAGTAGTTTCTATGTATCGAACTTGTGAACTTGTGGACTATGAACTCGTGGTTTGTAATAAATTGTGGATTTCAGACAAATTTGGTCGTTTGTAATATATAAATGTGGTTTGTAATTTATTGCTGTTGAATTGTGGTTTCTATTACATTGCACTCGGCAAATAAAATTTAAAAAATAAAATAAAAAACACGCTTTTCGAGTGCAATGGTCATTGCACTCGGCAAAGAAAATGAACTAGAATATTTCTAGAATATTTGGTTCAAACTAGAATATTTGCCAAAGATATTTAACTCGGTTTGATCCAAGGACAAGCTTCTTCACACCTCCAAATAAGGGTTATCTTGTACCATGTTGAGTTAAACACTTATAGTTCATTTTCTAGATTAAACACTAGGTTTACAAGCCCACAAACATGATCCTCACCCCATTGATTGACATTGATAATCTCGACCCTACAAGTAGTATCATCCACATCTTAAGGGGGAGAAATTAGTACATTGATAATCTCGACCTTACTTTTTAAAACCTTTGTGGTCATTGATGACAAAGGGGGAGAAGTTAGTGTACAAAGATAGTGAAGGGGGAGAGAAAAGACAAAAGGGGATATTTCACATATGACAAAGAAAGGGGGATCAATTAAAATTTTGAGCACACAAGTAGGGAGAGCAAGCTTATGAACTTGTATGATGCATTTGAATGTGCATTTCATATGCTTGCTTGCATGGCACAAGTTTAAATTCAAATATCCATGCTTGTGTGGTGTAATGCTAGTCATAGGCTTGAATGATGAAATGAAATACTAGCATGCATAGGTTAAAGTAACTAGACTCATGATTCATGTTATGGAAACTAGACCCTTGTTTATAATGTTAATCTCATGGGGTATTCTAGTTTTTATGTATGTCTAGTTACAAATGGTGCTAAGGATGGTATAATGGTGCACTCCGATTGGTATCACGCTTCAAAGGTCCATCTCTTATACCTTAGCATCATTTGGTAGACATTGACTCCTACATTTCCTATCTAATCATATGTGCAAGCTACAATCCAAACTCTTAGCACATATGTAGGGGGAGCAATTGCTACCATATAGGATTCATGAAACTTGTCCATATCCTTTTACACATGGTAAATATGATTGGGCAAGCAACATGGATTCAATTGAATTTCAATTCATATCTTTGTATAAGGGTTGTCATCAATTACCAAAAAGGGGGAGATTGAAAGCACTTGTTTGGTTTTGGTGAATTGATGAAACCCTAAGTGCTAACCTAGTTTATCAAGTGATCATGAGATAGGTAGCACACTTCAAGTGGAGAAGCTAATGAAGATCATAGCATGACAATGGTGATGGCATGGTGATGATCAAGAGCTTAAACTTGAAAAGAAGAAAGAGAAAAACAAAAAGCTCAAGGCAAAGGTATAATTTGTAGGAGCTATTTTGTTTTTGTGATCAAGACACTTAGAGAGTGTGATCACATTTAGGTTTGATAGCTGTACTATTAAGAGGAGTGAAACTCGTATCGGAATGCGGTTATCAAAGTGCCACTAGATGCTCTAACTCATTGCATATGCATTTAGGATCTAGTGGAATGCTAACGCCCATGAAAATGTTTGTGAAAATATGCTAACACATGTGCACAAGGAGACACACTTGGTGGTTGGCACATTTGAGCAAGGGTGGAGAAGTTAGAAGTGAAAAGAAGTTAGTGTCACTGGTTTTACAGTGACCGGACGCTGGACCTCTGAGAGACCGACGCGTCCGGTCAAGTTTGCCAGTGAGACGCTGGCGTCGGTCATGCGACCGGACGCTGGGTCGCTGAGGCACCGGACGCTGAAGGGCTGTGTCCAGTCATGTTGTCGGACGGCACAGTAATTAGGGTTATGCACTGGACGCTGAGCAGAGTCCGGTCAAGCATGACCGGACGCGTCCGATCGAAGAAAACCCTGTTTGGAACCTTACTGTAAATGACCGGATGCTAGGGCTTCAGCGTCCGGTCAGTTCGAAGAGCAGCGTCTGGTCAACACCAGTGACCATTGAGATCGGTACACGTGGCTGTCTGCGAGCGACCGAACGCTGGGGGCTTAGCGTCCGGTCAACTGACCGGAGCGTCCGGTCAGCCCGCGTTATGCCCAGTGAAGGGGTATAACGGTTCTATTTCGTGGGGGCTTCTATTTAAGCCCCATGGCCGGTTCAAGCTCACTCTCTTGGCCATTTTTATTGACATAGCAACCTTGTGAGCTTAGCCACTCCTCTCCATCATTGATTCATCATCATAGTGAGATTGGGAGTGAATCCAAGTGCATTGCTTGAGTGATTGCATCTAGAGGCACTTGGTGATTGTGTTTCGCTATGGATTTCGCTTGTTACTCTTGGTGGTTGCCACCACCTAGATGGCTTGGGCAGCGAGGATCGTCGAGCGGAGGGTGGTGATTGTCTCTGGCTCCGATCGTGGTGATTGTGAGGGGTTCTTGACCTTTCCCCGGCGGAGCGCCAAAAGGTACTCTAGTGGATTGCTCATGGCTTGTGTGATACTCATCTTGTGTTGGTTGTGCGGCACCCTATTGAGGGTTTGGCGTGTGAAGCCAATCAATGCGTGAACCTCCAAGTGAGTGAATTGCCACAACGAGGACTAGCTTGCCGTCAAGCAAGTGAACCTCGGTAAAAAATCATTGTGTTCATCATTTTGATTCCGAGGTAATTGGTCTCTATTGTTATTCATCATTGTGATTGATTGGTTCCTTCCACGACAAGGTAGTATAACCTTCTTGCTCACTCTTACATTTCCACAAACTAGTTGTCAAGCTCTTTAGTGTAGCTAGTTGTGAGAGCTTGTTAGTTTGATTAGTGTAGCTCTTTAGTTAGCTTTTGAGAGCACACTAATTTAGTTAAGTGTCATAGCCATTGTGTGGATATTCTCTATTTGAAGTAGAATTGTGGTAGGTGGCTTGCATTTTAGTAGGCTAGTGCAACATTCGCTTCGCTGCATAATTGTCTAACATATTTGTTAAGTGTTGTTGTAGAATTTTTATTAGGCTATTCACCCCCCCTCTAGCCATTAGGACCTTTCACCAAGTGAAGGAGCTAGGTAGCACTCATGGATGGAAATGGCCACATGAAATGAAGATCAAGGTGACAGTGCGTACACATGTGATGATGATCATGCTCTGGGACTTAGAAAAAAAGAAAGAGGAAAACAAAAAGGGCTCAAGGCAAAGGTGATATCAATAGGACCTTTTTGTTTTTGGTGATCGAGACACTATAGAGAATGTGATCACATTTAGGATAGATAGTCATACTATTAAGAGGGGAGCTCTTATTGGACAACTCGATCATCTAGTGCCACTAGGTGTTGGAAAACATGCATATGCATTTTAGGCCTAGTGCACAATCGGTGAGAAAGTGATTAACCTTTGAAAAATGATTGTGAAAAATGCTAACACACTTGCACGTGATGGTGAAACACTTGGAGTCTTAGCACATTTGCAAAGGTAGCAAAGGAGGTGAAGAAGGGGATGAGGTGCTGCCACTGGGGGCACCGTCCCCCCCTGTCCGGTGCACCACCACCCTAGGGTGGTGACTGGCTAGAGGCCGAGAGGGGCAAGTTGGGTGTTGCCCTGAGGGGCGCACCACCACCCCTTGTCCGATGGCACCACCACCCCTAGGGCGGTGCCCACCTAGGCTCGGCCGAGAGCAGTGAAGTGAGAGGCTGGCACCGTCAGTGATGGTGTGCACCGCCCCAGGCACAACGGTGCACCGCCGGGGTCACTGTCACCCTATTCAGTGGCACTGCCTCTTTTCAACAGAGAGCAGGGCAACCAGCGGAGTGCACCACCACCCCTGTGATGGTGCACCGCCCTATTTTTCCAGAGAGGAGGGAAAACGAGCAGCTCTGGGGTGGCACCGTCACCCCCTGTCCGGTGCCACCGCTGCTTGTCTGGTGCCCCAACCAGCCGTTGGATGACCGTTGGCACCGCCACCCCATGTCCGGTGACCGCACCGTCATGTCTGGTGCCCCCGTAGAAGCTGACTCAAAGGGGTAATGGCTCTATTTGCTTATGGGATTATAAATAGAGGTGGTGGTCGGCTTTGGCCACTCTCTTGGCACTTCTAACAGTTGCATACACCCTTTGAGAGCTGAGCACACCACTCCACTCACTTGCACACTTGATTTCATCATCTTGAGTGAGATTGGAGAGCCTCTAGTGCATTGCTCAGTGTTCTAGTTCTTGTAGCACTAGTTGGGCGATTTGGGCTGGTGGAGATCTTGTTACTCTTAGTGTTTGCCGACACCTAGATGGCTCGGTGATTGGTGGATCGTCGAGCGGAGGATGGTGATTTTCTCTGGCTCTGATCATTGTGATTGTGAGGGGTTCTTGTGCCTTCCCCGACGGAGCACCAAAGGCAACTCTAGTGGATTGCGCGTGGCTTGTGGATCCTCATCTTGTGTTGGTTGTGTGGCACTCGGTTACAGGTTAGACGTGTGATGCCTATTAGCGCGTGAACCTCCAAGTGAGTGAATCGCCACAACAGGGACTAGCTTGCCGGTAAGCAAGTGAACCTAGGAGGAAAAATTGATTGTGTCATCATTGTCTCCTTGGTATTCTTTGGTATTCATTGATTGATCACTTGCCACGACGGTATATCACTTCTACCACTCTTTTGCATTACTTTGTGTATTTACCTTGTGTAGTGCTTGTGGTAGTTGTAGCTAGTGTAGCTCTTTAGTTGTAGTTCTCTAGCTAGCTTGATCACCTAGGTGTAAATTAGTGACATAGCCCTTGTGTGACATACTAGAGCTCATAGAGATTAGAATTTGGTAGGTGGCTTGCAACACAAGTGTAGTGCTAGTGCAAAATTCGCTTGGTCATCTTATTTACTAATCACTTGTCTTAGTGTTGTTGTAGAAATTTTTAATAGGCTATTCACCCTCTCTAGCCATTAGGACCTTTCAATGGGCCACCGTGAGTGGCATGTGTGGGCGCTCCTTGTATTCCATGGTTCCTTTACGTAGGTGGGTGGGCGCTCCTCCTGTTATGCTATCCCGTGGTTCTAGCTGAGATCGGACGGCTCCTGTGACAAGTATTGGACGGGTCGTAGGGCCAGACGCCCAAGCGCTAGTGGTCCCGATATTAAAAATACTATAATATTCAATTGTTAAATTCTAGCCACTAACCTGAGGTATACATAATATGCATGTTTTTATCCAAATGTGATGGACTAGGGTTACCAATTACTCCATATGATTTTTTTCCTTATTCATAGTTTTATGCCTTTGGGTCACCCCTCTGGGTTGTGTTCGACACTTGAATAGTTCAAACATTGGAACTATTGTCACGAACCAAGGAATCTAATCATGCATTTCCATCTTCAACCCTAATTTTTTGTCATGCATGTTGAGTGATACCGTGGTTTTCGTTGTACCTCTTATTATTATAGTCATGCTTTTTAGCAATCTATGTTCCATCCAACGCTGCATGGAGACATGGGTGTATGAATCACCATTATAGTACAGAAAACGGTTTTACTAGCGGTGGTAATTTCTCGATTTCCTTGGTGGTTTTCTAAACCGACAGTGTGAAAGGCCACAATGAAAATGGTGACGTTCCACTGGCTTAAATTTGAGAACTACCACTGTAAAATGTAAATAATACATTGGCGATTGTCTTAAGGCTGTCACCAGTGCAAATCTATTTCTCTAGTGGTATGCTTACACAAACCGCCAGTTTAATTTACATATGAGGTTTGTTTAATATATCCATCTTTGTTAATTGATTTTCAGAGATGGTTGTTTAACATAAATAGCCTGTAAAAATAATTTTAAAAATTCAAATATTCCCACCATATTAGTATTAAATCTAGTCTTATTCAAATTCAAGTAGATATCTCAAACAATTTTAACAGCAGTTTGAAATATAAAATCTCAGGAAATCACAATTTCATGTATCCACAAATACCAATGCATATTCCATGTACCATAGTGTCGGTGTTTTATAGACCGACTAGTGAATTTATACGAATGTCGCGCTGCTCCAGGAAGACGATGGTAGCATCCAAAAGACACAAGGAGTTATACTGGTTCAGGGCGAAGCTCTACGCCCAGTCTCAGAGATGATCGAGTGTGTGTTCCTCGCTTGAATGCTCTGAAGTTCTTACAATAGGGGGTGCAAGAATAGTGGAAGAGGTAGGAGAGTGGAGCTAGAGCTTAGGAGATGGACTGTCCGAATGATAGTTTTGAGAGTCCGATGCCTTGGAAGGGTGCCCTGACTGCCCTTATATAGAGTCCGGGGCCAGGTCATGTACAAAGGAGGGGGTTCTTCCGATCGAGGGATCGTGAGCCTAAGGGAGAGAACTTAGCTAACTTGGCTTGCAAGAAACGCCATCTTGACTTGGTGTAGCGCACGTCCAGGCGTGGTAGTCATCATGGTCTTGTGCCCACGTCGCGACATGGGGCGGCATGGTGCCACTGTGCCGGTTGTGGTGGTACTATTGGCATGATAGTGATTCGCCAGCCGTCCTGTGCGACGTGGTCTCACCGTGGCCTTCGTCATCGCCTCCTGATCTCTCGTGAGCATTGTAGTATGAGAGTTGGCAGCCGCGCCCATGTCATTGGTCGTCTTGTTGCTTGCAGAGCTGGTGGCCATGATCCTGAGCTCCGGGATCGTTGCCTTCATCAGCTTGGATGGCCTTAAAGTCAAGGCCGCCGTCGTGAACCCTATCCCCTAGTGGGTGCGGTCGTACACCCATCTCGTCAGGTTGTATTTGTACGGTGGGTTACCGTACTGGCCGTTACCGCTCGACGGTGTTGTCTTGTCTATGCTGCGTGGCGCAAGAATGACGTTTGACCGGGCTGAGGGGACTGTTGTCCCCTCGGTCCTCGCGGGGTCAGTGTGGCGTGCCTGCTGAGCAGGCGTGCTTAGCGAGGCTCGATCTCTCCCCGTTCCCCCAGGGGTCGGGAAAGGAGAGGTCGTGAGGAGTTGCGCGGCGCACGGTGAAGGCAGAGGAAAGGGGTCGTGGCCGGCCCTTGCCTTAGTGTCTGGCCTAGGTCCACATATCTTAGTTGGGCCTCGATTGTTTGGGCTTATACTAGCTGGCGTACCGTTGACCACTCGAGCAAAGCTAATAAGTGTCTTGAGATACCCGGGTATCATAACCCCGACACATAGACCATAGTCATCGATCATATATATATATATATATATATATATATATATATATATATATATATATATATATATATATATATATATATATATATATATATATATATATATATATATATATATATATACATACATACACATCAACAGTTATACACCGAAAGTTTGAACTCATATGTTGCATATCAAGTCTTGAAATTTAACTCTGAAAATTGCGACAGCTTCTCGCGTAGAAGCCCTATCCACGTCGCTCTCTTCGCCTTGTCCGGCTTTTACTCTGCTTCTTCCGCTTTTCATCCGAATCCGGAGAAACGGCTCCAGCTTCTCCTTCCAGATTCTTCCCTCTCTCTCCCCATCGGTCTCTCTCTCCGTCCCAACGCGAGCAGGGGCGACGGCCGCGACTGCGGCGCGGCGGCGGCGGCTGCCCTCCTCCTCCTCCTCCTCCTCCGCCCTCCCTCGCCTGCCTCTCACCTCCGTTTCTCCCTCTTCTTCCTCTCTCTCCCCCCTTCCTTCCTGATGCGGCGGCGGGTGCCAGGCGACGGCGCCCCTGCGGGCGGTACGCCGGCGCGGGAGGGGCTCGGCGGCCCCCTCCCTCTCCCCCATCCTCCGTGCAGCCTCCTCAACGCCTCCTCCCGCTGGGGAGCTTATGCTCCTTTGCTCGACGAAACCCTAGGTGCCTCTGCGGCGGCGGCAGCGGCGGTGAAGCTCGGCGACTGGATTTGACGGTGACTGACCCTCTTCTTCTCCTCCTTCGTCCCATGGCTCCTCCCCCAGATCCTCTCTCCCTCGCGTTTTTTTTTGAGCAGCAGATCCTCCCAATAATTTCTATGGCATAATTTCTATGGCAATTAAGAACTGCAGATTCTAAAGCTTTTGCTGCTTTTATTGCCTTCAATATTTATTTTTCTGTAACCTCAATTAAAGTCTGTTGGTTTGTTCAAACCAATACCTCTAGGTTAGCAACAATGGTTACATGTACAATCTTGATTTATTGCTGTGCATTGATTTGTCATCTCCTTGGAATGGATTGTGTCCATTCATTGAAAGAGCAGCAAGGCCGGTGCCTTTTATATGCCATTTTTTTCCTTGTGTGATTTACGACAGTGATTGGTTAGTGCATATGTCCATGTGCTCCTTCCAGTACATTCCTGTTTAACTGAAACCAATGAGTTTCCACAAAGAATGATGCTCTATTTTAAATGTCATGTCAGTTTTATCTCTATTTACACTGATGGACTCCATTCGATTTTTGGGGATTCGAGCTGAATCGTCTTGCGAGGACAGCAGCAGTCAGTGCGGCCATCAGCACTATGATGACTTTTGCGAGGAACAAAGCGCTCGGCAACGGGCAGCATCCCGGCATCCCCAGCAGGCAAATAGGTACAGTCTCAAACTCAAAGAGTCCGAACTGTCTTTAGGAATAAAGAAGAATCGAACAAGCGAGATGTTATTTAATTATTTTAAAGATCCAAATGAGGCTGCAATCAGAGATATTCCCGTTGCATGCTGCTACCCTTCTTAGTTGGAATACAGCACTGGCTTGCCTCCGTTTAAAAATCCAATACACCACCCAGGGTGGTTAGAAGAAAAACAGAGACCAAGTAAATGCTTGGTCAGTTCGGTGATTTTTTACTCCATATGTGTTTAGCTAATATTACCTTTTTTTTGCTTTTGTTTTGATTTTGCAAGCTGGGGGCTAATAACAAGAGGGATTTCCTTCCTCTTTATTGAACTGGAGCGGTTCAAGCTCAGATAAACCTTTTGTTTATGCGTGCCTTACAGTGCTCAAATTGAAACTATACCTGCAGTGATGGAGGAATGACCGGAGGAAGGGACCAAACTATGCTCAACAGAACATCGGCCAAGCCTACTGCTGTGTGAGTTTTCTCATTCTCATTACCTTCTACCTTCAATTAATTTGTAATTTCTAAAAGGATTTCGATCCATGTACTGGGGCGTACTGGCTTCATTTCTCAATTTCTAATTTGTTCGAGATCCTGCGCTAAATGTCGGACCACAGGGTAGCGTGAAGAGAACAAGGGACCTAAAAGCTCTGATGCTGCTCAACTTATCTGAAATCAGCAACCTCAATCTGTCTCTGACCTGAAAGGTAGCCTGTGGTACATTTTCAAATGTTCTTTCGATATGTGTTTCGGCATGTTCAAATCAAATGGCTGCAGGTGTAGAGGTTTTAGATAGGTTTCATCACAAACCGGCAACTGGACTTTTAAAAACCTCACATGTATTTTTGTCAGTTCAGAGATTGAACTTTTTAGCTCGTCGAAACGACTAGATAATATTACAGGCTACCTCCTGCCACAGTGCGATGTATTCAAGTTCTTTCCTTTCTTTGAACATTTTACTGCAGTTCAATTGATCAGTGTGGGTATTAAATTCTAGGGCTGTTGTTGTTTCCTCTTGATGATGATTGATTTTTTTATGCCTGTGTTGTTCTTCACTGAGATCTGTGGCTTTTCAGTACCAGAGAAAAAACTTGATTATGGATGTGACCATTAATGTCGATACACGCTATTCTCATTTTGATTGGGTATACATCTTATTAATCTATATATGACAACTAAGCATTGATGCTGTTCAGTGGTCTGCCCTTGTGTTACTTATTTGGTAATGGTGAGAAGTGTAGCCCATTGCTTAATGTCATACTTGGATTATAAAATATAATCTATGCTACATTTTTAAGATGGTTGCTTCATCTGATAAATTAGTATAATTTGTCCAAATATTATGATCACTATATGAATCTTCTCTTAAACAGTTAATCCTGCAAGATTATTTTCTAAGAATTTTCACATCTGATTGACTCTTTTTTTTTCCTATGAGAATTAAATCAGCTGTCATTTAAATTTAGCTACATATTATTTGCTTTAAATTGTATTACATTGCCAGATGAATTATGCATCTGGGAAAAAAACTGGTACTAACAATGTGATGATTTTGTATGGATAAGTATATGACTGCGGTTCTATAATGCTTAAGATAATGGATATCTGTGGCCTGCGGCGGTGTGCATACGAAGAAACCCTCAGAGGCAAGCTGGTTCTAGACAAGGTGATGATCAGTTGTGTCGTCTACTCCCTTGACTGCATCGCACAGGTGCATTCACAGGTCAATTTCCATGGCCACTCTACCACAGTTGCTCATCATGCCCTGTTGCAGCGTTAGTGTCACTACTGTCTCTAGCGTTCATTTTGTTGCTGCTGCTTATGCTTCCATTGGCACAAAGGCAGCGCAATCTTTAACTTCACATAACTACTATCACAGTTTAGTCCTTGGGCTATTGGAGAAAGGAGAGGGGCTGGGCTAACTTTAGTTTGCTCTATTTTTTTTTTTTGGTGACTCCTCTGCTTGCTTCTGCAGTTTTTTTCAGACTTTCCTATGCCATCAACTTGGAGACCAATTGGATGATTTCTTTTATCCTTTACTTGATTGTATATTCTCTTATCTCGTGACGCAAGATGAATCATATTTACTCATTCATTTTTCCATGTCCAGCGGTTGTCCTACTCAATCTAATATCTCTTGCAGTCCTGCTCCGTGAAAGGTACGATGCTCCCTCAGAATAGTGGTGCTCCATCCCTCCGAACACTTCTTTTATATATAATAATGTTGCAGTGAAGCTTGCTTCTTTTAAAAAACAATGGTAAAAACTAATGCTTCTGCACTAACAAGTTATGAAGCTGATTAGTTGATTGATCAGTGTGTGTATCATTGACTTATATATAATAGTCTCTACTTACACTTATTAGTTCATTGCAAATAAAAAATGCCTCTTCATTTCCAGTTTTCCCACTCCTAATGGCTACCTCCAGATTCAATTACTGTTCTTTTTTTCAAACTGATTAATACAGGTACAAGCTAAGATTACTATGACTCTTACCAATGTTTCAGCATAAGCGCTATTTCTTAGCTTGCCTCCAGAAAAAAAAATGAGCTGGTCGATTTAAGGTTGTGTATTGCCTGCGCGTGCTTGTTTTAATTCTTTGCCTAAGAACGTTGATTTCAGTGTGTACTGTGTTCTTAAGATTGCCAGTCTGAATTATTCTTTCTTGGAAGTAAAGACCTTGTCGCTTTCTGTGTTAGTCATTAGATTATACATGAGGGCTGAAATTAACCTTTTGTTCTGCAGATCTCTATTGTAAGCTGCTACCTAGCGAGCACCAAATTAAATATAGCTAAAGGACATCGACATATAGATGTTTCTATTTATTATTCATAACAATAGCATTTCGCATTTTACTTATCAAATTATGTTCCTGGTTTTAATCAATGCCTGGAGTAGAACAGACTAATAAAGGGCAAGATGTTAGCATTTTCTCCTTAGAAGAATGTCCTGGATGTATATCTACCTCTCTTATTGCTCCTATTATTACCAACATGTTTTTTCTGTCTTCAAAATCTTTCCTGTGCCCACCAACGCCCGTGAGTCGCGCCTTGCACTAGTTCACTAATAATCATCTCTAGTCAAACCTAGCCTAGCAAAGTCATGAAGGCCTTTGTATTCTGCAGCCTGTTCGCTTGTTGGTTTCAGCCAGCCCAAACCAGCTAGCCAACAGTGTTTTCCTCTCACAACAAACCAGCACCAGCCAACCCAAACCAGCACAGAAACCAACCAGCGAACACGCCGCTGGTTGCGTTTACTCAAAGGTTTCATCAAAATATTTCCGTTTGTAATGAATTATTTTGTGCATGATGAACCGGCACGTGTCAACACATATGGCTATGATGTAACAAACAACCCTAATGTCCAAGCAACCGTTACCAAACATAACCATTCTTCACACCTTTGGCTCAATCAGGCGTAATTTAGTAAATTCTGCCTGCCCACAACTACAACTTAAATCTGGAAGTGTATTGAAGTCAAACCGCAAAACTACATAACCATACCCGTATCTACAGCAAAGCTCCCATTATTTCTGAGGTGGCATGAAAACAAAAGATTCATGAGGGATAGAAACCAGAGAGGGAGGGAGAGAACAGCGTGATGCACGAGAACCGTGGCCATTAGATCAATCAACGAATCCTAATCAGAGGTAAGCTATTTTCAATTCTTTCGCTCTTTTATAGTATGGAATAGATAGATTATTTTAAGCCTTAATTTTATTCTCCTAATTCTAAAATACTATTGTCCAAAATTTAGAACATTATATTCTTGTAAATCTAGATTATTTCTTGATTCTAGAAAATTAGATTGCTTAATAAAAAACAAATTTTTTTATCTCCACAAGAAATATATTCGTTAACAAAATATATTATGTACATACGAGGTATTATTTTAAGGATTTACTGTAAGCAATGCAAAGGTACACTCAGATTTAATTCTGATGCTGGGTTTGTCAACTACAGATTTTTTTAATTAAATTCTATTAAATGCCTCTTGAGCATGAGCTAGTAGCCGTTGGGTTGGGCTTATGCGCTAGGACGCTTGGGCCGCTCGCACCATACTTCCCTGGCTTGTTAGGCTGGCAAGCATGGACAATTAGTGTCGTCAAACGACGAGTCAGCTTTTCTCAAAAAATATAAACGAAGAGTCGGCTCATTTAAAAAAATCGGACGCCAGTTAACCGAGTCCACGAGCTAAGTCTTTCGTCTAAGATGAGACGAGTCTACGAGCTAACAGTTTTTCGTCGAAGACGAGACTGCAAATCAGATGGCGAACAAACTGCAATCGCGCAAATACATGCAATTGGGAAATCTCATTGAGCATGCGGCCGAAAAACTTTCGGCAGCTCTTTGTAACGTTTTGCGCTTGAGCTGGGGCTTTACCGCTTTACAAATAGTTCAGCCTCAAGAATACAGCCAAAAACATAACACTAAAATAATACATACATTCGTTCCGAGCCATATAACACTAAAATAATACAAACATATAACACAAATAATAACAAATAACAAAAGTTTCAAATAGCTTCTGGAGACCAAGAAATTCAATTCCAACAATGGTCACATCACATTTATTCCGAGCCATGCAATCTAAATCCAGTGTAGCTTCGGGAAATTCAATTCCAACAATGACCATCACTTTTATCACATTTATTCCGAGCCATGCAATCTAAATCCAGTGTACCACAATTGATAAACAACCAGGGAGGAAAAGCATCATTACTGAGAAAGATGCAATAACGAGTTGAATCTGATCTTGTGAATTCAGGGAAAAGAACTTAAGCTAAGCACATGAAAACCTCTACTACAGATCCCAGGGGGGAAAAAACCGGTGGAAATAGTTGAACTAGTTGATGTTTGCGAGAATGCCTACAATAAAACCATGAATGTGAATTGCGCACGGCAATCAAGCAATGGATGATATAGGCAACAGGGAAAAAAAGGAAACCAAAGTAAATATTGGTAACCTTGGCAAAGTTGCCCGAAAAAAATTGCAATGGTAATCAGAAACCAAATTCAGTACACATGGTCAGAAGGCCTAAATATTAACACACTTGGATTCAAAATATCGAACTAGTTGATGTTTGCCAGAATGCCTACAATAAAACCATGAAGGTGAATTGAGTATGGCAAACAAGCAATGGATGATATAGGCAACAGGGGGGAAAAGGAAACAGGTAAATATTGGTAACCTTGGCAAAATTGCCCGAAAATATTTACAATGGTAATCAGAAACCGAACTAGCATGCATGCTCAGAAGGACTAAATATTAACACACTTGGATTCAAAATACAAAGCAAAAACTCACAATCATGTCACAAATGGAAAAACAAATTGATTACACAATGTCGCGCAAAAAGAAACAGATTATGATACAGAATAGAAGAATACATGAGAATTCATAGCACTGCAAGTTTCATACAACTTCGCAGGTGAAATGTTCTTTTACTAAACAATGTTGGCAAGGACGCTCATCCATGAAACCAAATAAAATAGCTCATGAATTGGAAAGTTCAAACATCCAGTAGCAACAGTGATATTGGCAACAGGGAAAAAAAGGAAACCAAATTTGTAGTTGGTAACCTTGGCAAAGTTGCCCTCCTAAGTAATGAGATCATTTTTTAGAAACACAAAACGTCACAACTTAAACACCAAACTAGCAAATTTTACTACTTTAAGAGCATTGCAAATATATTCAATTAAACAAGCAATCGGTAAGATTAGCAAATGACAAGGAGGGGTAAAGAGTAAAAACAGCGTTGACCAGATAATGTTGCAACTGACTTGACACAGGGAAGACTGCAGCCACATAACCTTAAGCAAACACCAATTTAGACATTTGAGTAAAGTTTGAAGCAGATGAGATCTGAACTGGCTATTATAATTTATAAGGCAGCAGATGGTAAAGGATGGGGATATTCATCAAGCTAATAAAGGCTACTGCATGGACCTACAACTATAGAATTTAGAAACAATAGGTTGAATGTAGATTCGATTAACCTGAACTAGCAACCCTCCAGACTGTCAGGCTCACAGATTAGGGAGGGTGTCAGGGTGAGTTGGATCACATGAACAAGTTGGGCCTGGAAGCCTTGAAGGTGGTCTTCAGCTTCCTGGTTGGTGGCCTGACTTTGCGGTAAACCAAAGGAAACTTGATCTTCGAATTGTGGAACTGCTTGGTGTTGTCCCTCTTGCAGAGCTTGAAGTCGACTGTTGCTGTCTTGATGATCTGGATGCAGGGTGACCTCACACGGTGACGGGAAGCCATCTCATTGTACATCTGCTCCACAGCACCATTCAGGGTGGTATCACGGTACTCCTTGTACATGTTGTGGTAACCTGTCCTGCTCTGGTAACGTAACCAGATGCCATAGTTCTTGATTGTGGTAGGGTTAAGCTCAAAGATCTGTGAAAGAACAAGCATGTTTAGAAGCAGACATGACAAAGAAAACAAACGCAACATTTAAATTTACAGAGAACAAGTGCTTTGATGGCCAATGATGAACAGAAACCAATTTTCTACATCCCTAAATAATCCAATTTCCCCATTGGCTCTTGGAAGACAATTAACTTAAGGAATGCAAACCCATCCTCTAGTTCTGGTACAGCTACATCCACTAGTCAAAATGCCACCAGGAAACCCACTCGACAACTTACGAAATCACAAAAAAGTTTAAGCATCAGTCAACAGCCAAATACTTGATCAGAGTGTCATAATGCCAAACTACGACATCTCATTACATAGTCTGATTAAAAGGCTTCATACAAATAGCAAGTAAGGTGGGTCATAATATGATTGAACAGGACTACTATGTGGCAAGTCTAACATTGGACAATGGCATAGCTCCAACAAGCTATTGACATGCATCAGCTAGTTGGAATCTCTTCAAGACATAAGCACTCTAATGCTGAAAATTGTAAACATGCATTACCCCGTTTGCATTTACTTGTTAATTTGACTTTGACTAATCAACCTTCAACTAAAAATATTTTAAATAATATGATTGTGCAGTATAAAGGGGTATACTTGAAGTTGTAATCAAAGGTACTTTGTGCACCAAGATATATTCGCTTTTACGCTGCTTGAAAAGAAATACACAGACAAAAGTTACAACTCAATGCAAATAGAAGTAGTAGACGATTTCTTAAGAAATGATCCTTCAGTAGATGTGCATCTAATGTACATTGTCGGACACTCAAGTAGAATAGCACCCACTCTCTGCTTAAGTAATCCAAGGGTAAACCAAATCCCCACAATCCAACATTTGAGAAACCAGATGACAAGGTTCATCACTGCAATCTCAGATCTCAACTGAAACAGGTCTGCCTGTGCTACTCACTTCTAAATAAACTGTGCAACATAAACCATTCATCTATTGCATTTAATAACCAATTAACAATGATGGAATGTAGTGACTAGTGAGCCAGGGCATCAACTCCACGACATAAATAAAATCAGCAAAAGCAACACACTTACAACACCTATCTGCCTAAATGTTCGAAATACTAAACCCATATGATCCACACAAATTCAGCAAAAACACCATCATTAGCATTAAGAGATATGGAGTGGTCGTACCTCGTTGATGGCGAGAATCTGACCGTTGCTCTTCTTAACCTTCTTGAGCTTCCTCAAAAAGTACCTACGCGCGAACAAGACCCAAGCCATAAGCCATTGTCACGAAACAGACACCAAAGCAACAAAATAAGCACGGTATCATCGTCAACTAGACTACAAGGCACTGACCAGAACTTGGATTTGGAGCGGACCTCGTTGGTAGCCCAGAGCTTCATGCGGTAGATCTTGGGGTGCTCATCAGTGGGGGTTGGCAGCGCGCGACCCACCACCTGGTACTGATGGAACTGCAGGGTCGAAGAAACAAATTACACAAAAGCGGCCCAGATCAGCAGCCGCAGTAAGAGGAACAAAGCAGTGGATCGAGAGCAGGCGGAGAAGGCGGCGCCGCCGAAAGAAGCTTACCCTGTGGGCGACCATTTTGGCGAGCTCCCCGCAGCTGGAGGCGGCGGAGAGGAGAGCTAAACCTAAGCCGGGGGTGATACGGCGGCTGACGAGGGAGGTGGTGGAGGCGGAGTGGTATTTATAGGTTGGGCGAGGAACCCTAATGGGCCGGGCCTGATACTATGGGCTTGATTAATTTGTTCTATTCAAGGGAGTGTATTGGGCTGATAAAGTTTTGGGCCGTAGTAATATTTTAGCATATTAGAAAATCAAATCCATGCTAAAATGGTTGGTCAAACAATAGCTCAGTATCTCAACAACAGTATCACATTTTCCTAAAAAAAACAGTATCACATTGCGTTTTAGTAGAAAGGACCTCACAACGAAGTACCACATTGCGTTTTAGTAGAAAGGACCTCACAATGATTGTGTAAGCAACGTATCCTGGATTATGGGCGTGTTTGGCTAGAGGCCTCCCAAACAGCTACCATCTACAGTATGTTTGTGTGGACAGCTCGTTAATGTTTTTACAAAAAAACATCCCTAGTAGGGCTTGTTCGGTTCTTCCGGAACGAGCCTAGAACCGTTCCTGCTGATGATGGTTATTCAAATTAACAAAGCAATCCGGGTCAGGAATTAATCTAGAGGCCATTCCGTAGCAACCGAACATGCCCATAGTCTCGTACGAGTGAAACATGTTGAAAGAGTTTAAATGCACCACCGAACATTTATAAAAAAATCTCAAATATGTAGGAAAAGAAACATTCAAATTGCTAGTTTTAGTAAAAGTAGGCTGATTTCTTATTTAGGATTACTATACATAATTTAAGCACTAGATGCTATAGCACCCAAACCGTAGAGATAGAGAAAGCTTGCCCTTGAGAGTCAGTGAGTAAGTTTATCTTAGAAAACATCTGGATGAATCTTAAAATGGCTTTCAACCTTATAAAAGTTCCTGGTGTAGTAAAAATATAAAATGCTGTTGATCCATCTACCCTAGATAGTATGTACTCGAGCTTCAGATGAGATCGATGATTTTGCCATAGTCATAAAGAAAAAAATAAATAAAAGGACTAAAATACATCCTGACTGGCCCAAAATTATAAGTACACATAAATTATTGGTGAGAAATAAGTAACAGAGGACAACACCCAATTTGTGGGAAGTTGAGGAAATCAAATACAACACAGGAGCTTATTTGACCTTCCTCTGCTTGCTGATTTCTTCAAAACCAGCATCCACAACCGAGTGATGACTGTATATGAATACAAGCTTGAATTTTGTCATGCTTTCTTGGTCTTAGGCTTAGGTGCCGGTGGTAGGAACACCGCCCTAAAGGTCCATCCAGCAAGCATGGCTCCAATAAAGGGGCATATCCAGTACACATACAGCTGCTCCCATGTGTTGTGCCAATTGTTAACATATGCCCAGCCAAATGCCTATTCATGATAGTTGACCAAAAAACAAATTACTAAAGTAAAATGGAAACCAAGATATGACTAATGCTTGTTTTCCTACAAAGTGCATAGATGAAAATGGATACAAACAGGATACCTCCGGGCTGCTCAAAAGGAGAAATAACTTAAAATAAGTTAACAACAGATTCAGGATTTAGAAATACTATGTGAAGCATACTGATCCCTGATAAAAAAACTGACATTGCTTAACATGGAGGCAACTATGAAATATGCTTTGATAATGCCACCAATAGAAATAACCTCTACCTACGTTGTTGACCGATGACATTTTAGGCTTCATTTCAACAAATTACATTTAGTCGCCCTGTTATATATGTGTGGAATAATGCATATAGAAACCAAAATTATGAATGGATGGGTATAATAACTACTAACTAGAGCTAAAAACTTCAAATCATACAGCTGCAGCTGCTTTCTTGAGTATTTTAGTTCTTGCACTAGAGTCAATTCAGTTCACAGCAAGGCTTGAGTTGTTGACCAAACTACCAAAGTAGGCTGCGAATTGGATAGACTTGGCGAACCCTATAGGCCCAAAGAAAGTAAGACGTAATGGCCAAAATACACCTACTCATCGATAGTGATTGGATTATTGTTAATTAAAAAGCATTTGATGGGTAGGGTACATCCTCCAGTTTCAAAGTTGTACCCCTTCCAGCAAAAATACATTTTGGATTAGATTTAGACAAAATTTTAAAATACTCTACCAATAGACTTTTAAAAACATTCAGCTTCAAAAACTGAAAATTATGTGCAGATCAGTTCATGATCTTAGTGATAATGTGATATAACTTTGACCATTATTTTTCTAACTTTACACCAATCTAACAGTAAATTATAAAATTCTGAAAATATTTTTCTAACAAACTTAGTGTTCATCTAGCTAGACCCTGTTCTAGAAAAACAAAATTAAGCCATGCCCATATATAAAGTGCTAAACTTATACTAAAATGCAGTCTACATTAACCTTTCCTACAAAAGCATAATATATGAACAAGAATTTATTTTTGTTGTCACAGAAAGTTGGCACCACCTTGGTAAGAGCATGTAAAATGGAGGTGCTTAGCGTAGAACTTTCTTCAGCATATGATTAGCACCTAATGCTTAGAAGGTGGATAAGATGCTTAAGTTAGCACCAATGCTTAATGCTAACAAGGTCATTGAGCCTATCTAAGCACATGTTTGCAATGTAGGAAATATCTTATATACCGATGCTTAGTGATATGACAACATTCTCTCTCCTTAAGCACTTGTGTCTAAGCACCTTGCATTGTACTTGTACATAACAAGGTGATGTTCCTTTGAAAAAGAGAAAAACAAAAAGAAAGGACTCAAGACACTGTTTTGTAAGCAGTACTCTTTGACTGCTCAAACGCAGATGGACAAATCAAAGTGAAAAATAATGAATAAGCAACTTTAGCATCACAAACATAAGAAAAGTATTTCTCCAAATAAAAGATTACAACAATTGACAGGTAGTGGTAAAAAAATAAAAAGAAATGCTTTGAACTGCCAAATACATACCAATATTTCTGGCAGTATGTTTTTCTTAACTAGTGACTTCTCTGATGATTGCTATAGTAGATGGAAACATTGCAACCTGAAGCTGAGTTTTGGCCATGACATTCCCATCAGTATGTATGTTCTTTTATTGCTAAGCCCATTATAGTTATTCGAGGTTAGATTTTAGGAATGGTACTTCTGAAGCTGTAGGGGTCCAGGATGCAATATCACACACGAAGAGCATTTAATTTGGTTTTCTCATGGCCTGCACCAATGCCATAATGTAATGTTCTTGGTAATAGAATAACTAGTAAGAAGTAGATGGTGACGGAAACTACCCATGGACATTGAATTGAAGCAAACAAACACAAAGAGAACAAAATGAAAGGAAAGGCAAGATACTGACATTAGCTGGGTTCATGGACGGTCCGGTGTACTCTGCGCCTGCCAGGATGAGGGAGACAATGGAGACCGAGAGCAACAAGGTCTTGAGGATGGCGTTGCGGGGGCCCTTGACGATGACCCAGAGCACGGCCAGGGTGATGACGAAGGTGAGCACCCCTTCCGCAAGGGCGCCGGTGTGGGGATCCACCTTGAGCGAGGGGCCCGCGAGCGTGTGCTTGTACTGCGCCGGCATCAGCTCCGAGATCGCTAGGGCGCCGCCCACAGCGCCGGCGGCCTAGCAATAACAAAGATGCTCATAATTAGGCTTGATTCCACTAAAATCAGGCGGGAGATAAGATAAGGAGCAAAAAGGTCGATCGCTACCGCACCTGCGCCGGGAATCGGACCGCAACGGAGAAGAGGGAGGGGCTGTCGAGCCCGGCGGCATAGGAGGCGGCGAAGTCGGTGGGGTTGAAGCTGGCGCCGCCGAGCGCGCCGCAGAGGAGGTCGAAGGTGAAGAGGAGCACCGAGAGGAGGGACGCGGTGACGAGGAGCGAGTAGTGGCCGCCGGCGCCCTCCTGCACCCCCAGGTACGACGTGACGGCCGCCGTGGAGGCGCCGAGCGCGGAGGCGCACAGCACCCACAGGAACGTCACCACGGCGTCCGCGGCCGCCGCGCGAACCGCCGCTCCCATCGCCATCAGTCCGCGCCGGCGCCGGCGTCGGCCTTCTTCCTCCTCGATCGGAAGTAGAAGATCGGATTGGGGGTTTTGGAATGGAAACGGCAACTCGATCGATCACGCACTCCAGTTGACGGAGAGGGGTATCCACGAGCACGCTCTCGCCGTGCTTCTCCCTCTGACAGACTGTTCTCTCTCTCTCTCCCAAGTCCAACAAGTTAACGACGACCCATGCTTATCTTTCCCTTAGGACCTCGCAAAACATAGCAATCCCTTTCGATTCATGCATATTAAAAAAGTTATGGTAAAAAAAAAAGTAGCTAGGGTCCGGTCCGGACGGACGCCCACGCCTGCTGCGCCTCCCTGCCTGCTAGCCCGTCTGGCCGTATGCTCGCCCGGCCGCCTTCTCGTCTACTCGCCCGCCTGGCCGGTCTGCTCACCCGGCTGCTCGGCCACCTGCTCGCCCGTCTAGAAAAACTAAAATATATTCAATATCTGATCTACTTTTACAACATCCAAATAAAGCATTTGTAACATATATGTCTAAAGTAGCTGAAAACACTTGCAACATACGTTCGAAACACTTGCATAACATCTGAAAACACTTGAAAGCCAGCGCAAGCATATGCAATATCAAGACAAAATATTTGCAACATATACGTGAAACATAAGCAACATCCAAAATAAACACACTTGCAACATGCTTTAGAAAAAACAGATGAAACATTGAAAAACACCCTTGCAACATGCGTGTATAGCCATTAAATATATGCAACATCCCAAATCTATTTTTGCAATATCGATGTGAAACACTTGCAACACACCTTGGAAAAGTTTGAAAAAAATACGCTTGCAACGTGCACTTTCAGTGTAGTGTCACCTTGCTGCTTGGACGAATAGAGGCTCGTCGTTGTGGAGCTCGACACCTACGCGGAGGTTGGCAACGGTGCATGAAGCTCACCGGTGCCCCAATGGAGGCACTGCGCTGGGCGAGCACCTACGCGAGGCCGCGAGAGCAGAATTGGGCGAGCACCTGCACGAGGAGCACCTGGCGTGCATGGCAGCTTGCTCGGCGAGAACCCCGCAAGCACCCCCTGCAGCACCCCTGGCGAGAGCCCAAGAGCCAGCGAGCACCTCCTGCCTGGCGAGCACGAGCAAGCAAGCAGGTGGCGAGCACCCTTAGCTGGCGAGCATGAGCACCACCTAATGCGCCAGCAGCTGGCGAGCACCACCTTGCTGGCAAGCACGAGCACACTTGTGAGCACTCCTGGGTATGGGTACAGAGATTTTTTAAGGGCACGGTGAGAATGAGCGGGCGACGTGGTAGCAAGTGGGAAGCCGTGTCTATCCATCTGGACGTCCTCACGGGAGCATTACCCATAAAAAATGTTAACTTTCTATTCTAATCCATATGGGAAAGCAAACGTGCTCGCATTGCAACCAAACCAATACATCTAGGGATCGGACTCTGTGTCATCACTAGATGTGAAGTGTTCTGACTCGTAGTATGTGTCATGAGGTCGAGTCACACACAAGACACGGAGGGCCTAAGTGCAATTTGGAAAGTAAAAAAAATGGTGAATACTGAATAGAAGAGACTCTCCACTACCTGGTTAGTTAGGAGATTCGACAAAAGAAAATAAGAGAGGAATTTCTGCTCTTTAACGTTAGGTATAGAAGATATAGATATAGGATATATATGATGAGAGATTGAGTTTATCTAAACTAAGACCTCTCATACGAGTTTTTCTCCGATCTTTTCTCCGTAGAGAAACTGTGTATGGCCATGTACGTTTCGCTGAAATTTGGCTGATGCTGCTACTGATGCTAATTTCTTGCAGGAGGAAAACACTGTTCGTTCGCTGAAAAGTACTGTCGAAGAACACGGCCTAGTAATTAATTGCCACTTGTTTGAACTACTCCGTAGAAGCTATAGGCCGAAGTCTTTATATGTAAACGCAATTGACGTATTTATATTTATGTAAGGACTTTAGACTAGTCTTAAGTCTAATAATATTCGTTTTGTTAGGTTCTTGTTTATAGTAAGATAAAAAAAAAGATACAGTAGATAACAATGAGTGTTGTTAGGTCTTGTTTGAGTGTACACACAGAGCGTGGAAACTTACCTCATATTCGGCTTGTTTGGCTTATTTTTTTCAGCCAGAACAACGTTTTTTCTCTCACACCAATTCAGCCAGAACATTATTTTTCAGCCAGTTTCAGCCAAGATTCAGACCAGCGAACGGGGCCAATATATGAAAAAGGGTCCAGTTTCTTGACCTATGAGGTTGAGATTTCTTGTTAATATAAAATAAATATCTTTTTCATCGATTATTTTTCTATAGGCGGCTATCCTACCGTGACTTCTTCAAACTTGTGACATCCAACCACTCTATGACATAGGAATTCAAATAGATCGTTATTAGCTTTTACAATTCGGTTTTTAAGTTTCAACCATCGACAATCTACAAGTTAGACTTCAAAGGTTCTTGGTATCGTCCTCACATTTGATGAGGGAAAAATTATAAATAATTGATACCCATATCATTCATTTTTAGAAAAAAAGGCTTCCCCGCTTTATTGATCATAAAGCATTCAAACATTTAGGTTCAAGCGTAACGGCACGCCCGCCACAAACATAAAGGCCTTACACCCAAATTCGCGCTCATCACAGACATCCATAACACTAGAAGACAATGTTTTCATTCATGCGATGAACCACAGACAAAGAGACTTGATCCATCCCAGTGCAGAGTCTGAGGCTTTGTTTTGCAACAACCGCATAAAAAGAGTCCACCTTCTCTCCTAGGTCTGCTTGATCCCACATGGATTTTCACCTTTCCAGCATCTTGGTAATCCACATCAACAACCTTTTCTGTCCCGTCCAAGTCACTCTCTGAAAGCACACAGAGTTGCGAAATTTCCAGAAACATCACGATAGATATCGCCGAGCTAATGTTAGGGCATGTTTGGTTCGCCTAGTAGCTACTAAATTTAGTAGCTTTTAGTCATTTTAATAACTTTTCAACCAAACGCTACGACTAAAAATTACTAAAAGAGCTTTAGTCATCTCTAGTAACCCTGAAATTACTAAAAGTGACTAAACCGTAGCTACTAAAGTTTAGTAGCTCGAACCAAACACCCCCTTATAAAGAGCATGCTTCTTATTAGCAAGCCATCTAGTAGCAATAAGCTCAAAAGTAACATCCTTCGAAAGATTAAGTAGTGGATCTGAGAGCTGTAGATGGAACGGGAAAAAAACAAGTTGGCGTGTGGCAAGCTAACACTACGGGAAACCGGCGCTTTGCCGAGTGTATTTTATCGGGCACTCGGCAAAGACCGTGTTTGCCGAGTGCCAAATAAAATACACTCGGCAAACAAAAACACACGGCAAAATACGTCTTTGCCGAGTGTTTTTTTTTTCTGGCACTCGGCAAAGATGTATTTTGCCGAGTGCTATTTTTTGGTACACGGCAAAATACGTCTTTGCCGAGTGTTTTTTCTGGCACTCGGCAAAGATGTATTTTGCCGAGTGCCTTTGTTTTGGCACTCGGCAAACAGACTTTTTGCCGTGTGTATTTTTTTTTGGCCCTCGGCAAATCAGTTTTTCGAAGCAATTTTTGAGGCCCTAAATGAATTCAAATGAAAAACTTTTCAACTACAAAGTTGTATAACTTCTCAAGATCTACAAAGTTTATTTTGGTCATTTCTTCATTTGACAAAGCGACAATAACGTTGTTCATAAAATCTACATCTCTTATATTAGTTTCATGAAAGTAGAAGACATATATATAAGATTTGTGAACAATGTTACTACCACTATGTCGGATGAACAAATGACCAAAATAAACTTTGTAGATCTTGATAAGTTATGAAATTTTGTAGTTGGCAACATTTTGATTTGAAATCATCTTGTCATGCAAAAACGACGTTTGAATTTGAAATTTTTAAAATTTGAATTTTTCAAACGATCTCGGATGGAAAAACTTCCTAAATGAAAATTGTAGATCTCCAAAAGTTATGAAACTATGTAGTTGACAACTTTTTGATTTGAAATCATCTTATCATGCAAAACTACGTTTGAATCTCTCAAATTTAAAATTCAAATTTTTCAAACGACTTCGGATGGAAAAACTTACTAGATGAAAATTGTAGATCTCAAAAAGTTATGAAACTTTGTAGTTGACCATTTTTTGATTTGAATTCATTTAGGGCCTCAAACAAGCAATTTACTCTAAGTTTGCCGAGTGCCTTTTTTCTGGCACTCGGCAAAGCCGTATTTTGCCGAGTGCCTATGTTTTGGCACTCGGCAAAGAGGCATTTTGCCGTGTGCATTTTTTTGGCCCTCGGCAAATCAGTTTTTCGAATCAATTTTTGAAGCCCTAAATGAATTCAAATGAAAAACTTTTCAACTACAAAGTTGTATAATTTCTTAAGATCTACAAAGTTTATTTTGGTCATTTCTTCATTTGACAAAGCGACAATAACGTTGTTAATAAAATATATATGTCTCATATTAGTTTCATGAAAGTAGAAGAGAGATATATATGATTTGTGAATAATGTTACTACCACTATGTCGGATGAACAAATGACCAAAATAAACTTTGTAGATCTTGAGAAGTTATGAAATTTTGTAGCTGGCAACATTTTGATTTGAAATCATTTTGTCATACAAAAACGACGTTTGAATTTGAAAATTTTAAAATTTGAATTTTTTAAAAGACCTCGGATGGAAAAACTTCCTAAATAAAAATTGTAGATCTCCAAAAGTTATGGAACATTGTAGTTGGCAACTTTTTGATTTGAAAACATCTTCTCATGCAAAACTGCGTTTGAATTTCCAAATTTTAAAATTCAAATTTTGTAAACGACCTCGAATGGAAAAACTTCCTAAACTAAAAGTGTAGATCTCGAAAAGTTACTAAACTTTGTAGTTCACAACTTTTTTATTTGAATTCGTTTAGGGCCTCAAACAAACAATTTACACTCGGTTTAGTATAATATATTAGGAACTAAAACGGAATCTAGACACAAGTGACAGTGTGGTGTAGTGGTAGAGGAGGTTTGTGCGCAGCAGGAGGTCTCGGGTTCGAATCCCGTCGGCCGCGTAGCCGTGAAATTGACGCGAAAAAAGCCAGAGATGGATGGGCGCTGACCGGTGGGGGCCTCCACCAATTAAAACAAATTTTCCATTTTTTTGGGTAAAAATTCCCATTTTTTCGGGTTTTTTCGGTTCCAACTTTGCCAAGTGTCGGGCACTCGGCAAAGGCTTTGCCGAGTGTCGATTTTTGGCACTCGGCAAAGAAATTTTTGCCGACAAAATCTTTGCCGAGTACGGCACTCGGCAAAGCCTTTGCCAAGTGCTTGGCTGGCTTTGCCGAGTGCCCCCAGCACTCGGCAAAGAGGGCGTCTGCAGTTGTGTAATAGCGCCGGCGTCAATCAAAAGCCCAAAAAGCTTGCTACTCTCGTAGTGTGCGCCAAAGGTTCTTGGCAATCCATTGAGCTATCTTTTTTCTTTTCTTGGCACGACTAGATTAGCAGGTCCTTTGATTTTAAAGAGAGCTGGTACGTACTGCAAGCGAATCCTTTGGGGGCCTGAGGATGATGGCCGGATGGGGACGGGGATGGGGATATGCATTGGAGCCTTAGCACGGCTTGACTAGATGATAGGCTAGGCGGCGGCTATCAGCGTCACAAGCCGGCCGCAAAAAGGAAATCTGTCCGAGTGTTGCTCGAGCGTCAGTTGCGTCACGCTGGTTGAAAATGAAAAACCTGTCAGAGAAGGTGAAGGACATATGCCGGCCGCTCTTTCGTTCCCAATTTTGTTTGGAAATGACGCCTAGCTGGTAAGGTAGTGCGTCGCAATCCGGCCCTAACCCCGGCCCACTCCAATCCTAAGATCCAATCCCAAATGAGTTGATTCAGTTCCGATCCGATCCGTTCTTTGAGGCCTCATCATCCTAATCCACCCCGATCCTTTTTGAACCAGCTGGGGCCAATCCTACCCTACTATCCAAGGGCCTTCACAAGCACTGCCACGAGCTAATTGGATTAGTACAACCCATGGGCTCATGCATCGCATGTACAGGTAGTTAACTTTGCCAATTAATAGCTCAAACAAGCTAGCATGCCCGACAGCAGAAATGAGTTGATTTGCAGCGCCGCCGTCACCGCTAAGCCCTACCTCCAACTCCAATCCAAGGGCCGGCTGTTTCCGATGATCCACACGGCTACATTCTAACAGGAAATCCGATTCAATCCAATCCTTTCTTTGGAGAGCCTATATGGGATCATAAAAAACAGACCATGAGTTGGGGTTCAAGTTCAGCCCTTAGATTCTGACGGCCCGTTACCAGGTCACATCTATCAATTTTTTACGAGGAATTTGAGTATCTAATTTTTCAATACATTGAAGTATTGAAACCATGTATAAAAATTAATTACTCTAATACAATAACTCTTGACACTATACCACTTAATGTCTCGTTTAGAAAAAACATTACTAGGCAATAATTTGTTAGCAACACCGTACCTAGCATGAAGAGACATTTTCTTTTATTTGCTAGAAAATAATGGTAAACTCTATGTATAGATATCTTATCGACATAAGGACAAAGGTTCCTTAGAAAAATTAGTGGCTAATAATGTTTTCAAAATAAAAATTGGGGGTTTAAAAAGAAGGGGTACTTTAACCAAAAAACAATTCCACTAAAAAAACAGAGATTTTGTGGCAATGGTGAATTTTCATGAGTTAAGAACAAGCTCCCACAAAACTAATCCTTTTATGTGAAGATGTTGCCAAAACGGTCATGAAAGTACATTTTCATGAAGGGGGTGTGAGTAAACTATCATGAACGAAGATTATTAATGTGCACCTAGGCTCTTATGAAAATATGCTACATACCGCCAGAAAACACCCTCGCACGCCACACAATTTCATCACGGGTGTTGTTTTTCATTCAGGCGCCATGTGAAGTCTAGCCCTTGCTTGCAAAAACAAAATTTGGCCGGCCCTTTTTAAGTTCTTAACAGGTAAACCCTAGCCCTTCTTGTGCGTAGAAGGGAAAAAAACTCCTTGAACTATTTCTGTCGTCTGATTTTTTTGGATGAATTTCAAGATATTTTACCCCATTAACTCATAAAACAGTTTAAATTACCGCACTGCTTAGGTTAGAAACGGTTTTCAAGGCACTTTCATCGGTTTTCACATAAAAGAATCTGGTAAATACCATATAAGGTTTTAACACCCTAAAAAATGTATCTAAGACTATTAAATTTTGAGAAAATCCTAGAGATGTATCGGGACATGACAAAAACAAATAAAACATTTAGAGCTCATGAAAATATCTCTAGAAGACTGTAAGAAAATAGATTTAGCTCTAGTAAAATGGGAAACCCAAAAAAATCTAGAAAATCCCAAAATATTCTAATTAATGCAGTTTAAGCCCGGACGTACCCCATGATCAATGACTACCCCAATCCCCAGACGTGGAGGGTCCCATCGTGATGGTTTCTTTTGCCAGACTAGGCCATGGCCACCCTAGGCCTCCAATCAGGCCGAAGGGCTTAGGTGCCCACAACATCGGCACCCCCGACAAAGTCAAATTAGGTTCGAAGGCCAGCCCATCAATGGGCTCGAGGCGACCCAAGTCCAAACCTTGAGTGAGGCATGAGCCTGGTGGGCCTACTAGCAGTGTATTGTCAAGCATAGAGTGGCCTGGACACTAGAGCACATATCCGAGTCCAACTTTGAGACCAGTCGAGGTTTCCCCATCGAGGGAGGCAAATGTCCCCCCTAAGTTGTGCAGAAGACTCGAGACCTATTCGGATAGGATAGTCGAGACCAGATGGAATGCCACTTGCAGGGCCATGGCTAGGAACCCTTCGATGGGGGACTAGGTTCCACTCGGATCTACTAGATATCAGCTCTACGAATACAACATTCGGCCATCTGAATGTCGTACAAATCACCCCCTTCGAGCACCGACCTCACAAGATCCGTTCGTCATGTATGTTCACATCACTACTAGTCACCCTATGCATAACTGGATCTGGGAGTCCTTTTGTCAACCAAAGGACAAGGTTTTTTATGGTTGCTGATCAAGAATAGGCTAAGCACCAGGAACATTTTGAGGAGACACATGGACCTATTTGAATCTGTTCTTTGTCAGTAGTCAGTTGAATAGATAGCTGAACACCTCTTCTTTAGATGTCCTTTTGCAGTGGACCGCTGGAACTTGCTGAACCTAACAGTGAAGCAACGAAGGAGCTTGTCTGAAATCCTAGAGGGGCTTACCTTGCAACTGGGCTCCCCTTTGAAAGGTCCTTGTTTGGTTTTAGTAATTGAGTGACAACCTAGGTGGACTAATGTTTTTAAATATGAGATACACAGGTGATTATTCCACAGGTACACTTATGTGAGCGACTCATGTCATGTCATAGAGGTGAAATGGCTTGGATATGTTGCAAAGCTCATACATGTGATGAAGGAGCTTATTGCATATGAGACATAACATGGAGTCATGTGACTAAGGTCTAGAAGATCAAGACAAGACTTGGCTTGATGGACCGGTTGCAAGCGTGAAGGGCAAGTTGGAGGCTTTGGAGCGATGGACCGCGTGGCCGTGAAGCTTGAACAAGACTTGGAGCCGATGGACGAAGACAACGGTGAAAAGCAAGTGAGGTCAAGATCGCTGAACCAACAAGGTCATGTGATGATATGAAGTGGATCATATCATTTGTGATATGTTTGGTGCATGTGTTGCATCAACAATGGAGGTGATGGAATGGAATGCGCAAGGCAAAGGTATAACCTATAGGGCATTTCATTTCACCAGTCATAGGTGAGTAGAGAAGTTTATGACCGGGTTTAGGATAAATGGCCGTACTATCATATCGGTCATTTAGTGCCACTCGAGTGATCTAACTTTGCATCGTTGCTAGGATCGAGTGGCGTGGTGAAAAGAGAGCTAATCCTTTGATAAAATGTTTGTGAAAAGCTAACACACATGCACAAGATGGTGACCACATAGTGGTGTTGGCACATTTGCAAAGGAGGAGTTGTTGGAGGTGATTTGGATAAAGTTGGAGAGGAAAATGAGATGAAAAGAGCAAGTTTGAGTTGTCCGAGGGTCGGAAAACGCAACTAAACTTGCAGCCAGTGGGTGGCCCCGCCTGGTGTTGGCACCGCCATTTTTGGTGTGCACCAACCCACCTAGAGCGGTGGCACCGCCACCCCAAGGGCGGAGCACCACCACCCTAGGCAAGGTGCACCGCCACCCCCTGCAGCGTGCCCAAAATCAGCACAACCACCCTTTTGTTTTTTGGGCATAACTCTTAACTCCGACATCTAATTTCGATGATCTAGGACTTTTCAAAAAGCTAATGAAATGCTCTACAAGATTGATCTAGTGGTTTTTGGTTTTGAGCTGAAGAGGGCATCACCATGGTCACTGGACTGTCTGGTGGTGGCACCGCCGCTTTTTTCCAGAGAGTGTAGTTTTTGGGGGTTGGCCTGGGTGGTCACCGCCACCCCTAGGGCGGTGCACCGCCACCCTATGTCCGGTGCCAGGGGCTCAATAGTTAGTTCAAATTAGCCGTTGGGACTTGACCATTGGAGGGGCACCGCCCTATCCGGTGCCAAGCACCACCCTATCCGGTGCCCTCGCAGAAAAAGGATACTTTGCTCCAACGGCTCTATTTGGCTTGGGGGCTATAAATAGAGGGGTGTCTCGACCATGGCTTAGGTTGAGCACCTTGGGGGACTTAGTGTCCATGCTTGAGTGTGCTTGGGAGCCCTCTAACTCACTTGTGCTTATAAGAGTGCGAATCGATTACGAGTGAGTGATTCTAGTGCGTTGCATTGTGAGATTGCATCGAGTGGCACTAGGTGTTCGAGTTGCAAGCGGGTGGTGCTTGTTACTCTTGGAGGTTGCCACCTCCTAGATGGCTTGGTGGCGAGTTCTCCATCGTGAAGCATGCAAGGAGATTATGCGGTGCTCCGGAGAAGGATTTGTGAGGGGTGCCGTGCTCACCCCGTGGGAGCCGCGAAGAGCAACACTAGTAGAGCGTGTCATTGAGCTACCTTCACTTGTGGGTAGGTTCTTGCGGTGCCCAATGTGCGGGCTTGGCGGGTGATATCATTATCTTCTTCCCCGTGTCCTCTTCGACTTCCGTCGGCCCGCATCGATCAACCGTTCACCCCAGGTGCCTCCGCCGCCCACCCTAGGTGCTGTCACTGGCCGCCCCTAGCGCCTCCACAACAAGCCCCAGGTGCCGCCGCTGGTGCACAGAGCTCACTGGCTGCTCCCTTCTGCCCCGCCAGCCCTAGGTGCTACCGCCTTCTGCCTCGCCCAACGCACAGAGCTCGCTGGCTGCTCCCTTACGCCCCTCACAGCCACAAAGATGGAGGACCACGCCGTGTAGCGGGGACGACCCCATCCCCTTGATTTCATGGGACGGGGGTGCCTCGAATCTGAGGGGTATATTCCCCTCAGGGACGAACACCCCCGGCTGCCCCTCATCCAAACACTGGTGATCCTAGGATCGCCCTAGCCATCACAGATGACCACCTGAACCAAACACTACCCTAATGATTATGGATATGTGTGGGGTGACACCATGTGTGCCACCCCATGCTTTCGACTCCATGATGTAACAGTCAAACCTCTACTTATTTCCTTTTCACTTTCCTTTTTTTATTTGCAAATGTTCATACATTCACATGTTTCATCCAATTTAGTGGCCGATGGTGGGGCCAATCTATTGACATCATTAGAGATTAGAAAATAGGGGGAGAGTGAGGAAAGTGTGGGGGAGAGCCAAACCTATCAACATGTTCCCCAAGTTGTACTTAAGCAGATGCGGGCATGTTGTAAGTAAGCATCCAGGATTCTTTATGGTAATTGATATCTAGATTTGGTAAGTGCTTACTTTAATTGTTAACGGGTTCACTGCTCTCACCCGGGTGCCTAATTAATACCATTAGAATTTAGATTAGGTTAGTAAGATATAGTGTAGACATGGTTTGTCTAGACTATATGCTTACATGTGTTTGTGGCTTTCCCCATGGATTGTTTGTGGTACTCAGCGGGTGGTGACAACTATGTCTGATCTCTGTCTTCCATCACGTTCAAGCAAGTTCTTAAAGCGTTGGTCCACCCTTGCTAGCTAGCTTAGCACCCTTCTCACCCCTTTCGGCACCTAAGTGACTTAGCGACCCGAAGTATACAATTATGTGTATCCACTTATCTATCCATTTATCATAACCATAAAAATCCTCTGTACCCAATATCATATACCCTTGTGCCAATATAGGATGAAACTGATTCTTTGTTAGTTAACTTCACGTCCCCTTTGGAAATCCATACTCTATATTACTCTCGGGTGAAAGCTATATTGATAGTCGTGCGCTTGCAGTTTTATCTATTTGCGACCATTGGTCTCAACCCTGCTCAGGAACACCGCCATTGACTATGTGCTGGACTGTTGAGGCACATCATCAATGGGCTCCCTCGAGCCGGTCATATGTCGCGTCTGATCACATTGTCGTATGTGGCTGCTCAAGCACACCATTGATGAGATCCCATGAGTCGGTCATGCCACCTCTGACCATGTCTCCGGATATGACTGCTCGGGCATGTCGTTGATAGGCTCCGCTGAGCCAGTCATGTTGCCACCGGCAACATCATCAACCATGACCGTTTGGATATGCAATCATTAGGCTTCACCTGAATCACCAACTAAGTACACTTGTCATGCGCACACGATTGAAAGAAGACAACAACTTCAAGTTTATCGTCTGGTTCTCCAAATCGCTCAGAGACTAGGGGGCTAGACCTACCGGGTCCGCTTGCGCAGCCCCGATGAACTACAGCTACAGAAAAACCATCTGGACATCAATTAATACTAACCTCCGTTCGATTCTCCAAATAGCACAAAGGTTTGGGGACTACTATCGTTGCTATGGTAGAGAAAACATCTAACTGGGGCGAGATGGACCAAGAGAGTTGAACAGGAGGCCTAAACCGGATGAAGTACTATGTCTACTTTGCAGACAAGGTATAGCAAGTTGTACATAGAGACCAAGTCTATTCAACTAAATTTTCTTGTAATAAACCAATGAACCTACGTGTAAATCCATCATAACTCTATCTGTAACCATACCTGGCTATATAAGAAGGCATAGGGATCCTATTATAGGCATCCTGCATAGCTCCACCCAAAGACGCATAGATGCAATTCTCTACTCGGAAACGACTCCACATCCCTCAGCGGAAAACAGTAAAGATTCTCATCTACACTGGACGTAGATAAATTTAAATCTCGTATACTAAATTTCGAGTCAAATGCTAAATCCTTTGACGACACGGCTGTAGGCTAACGAATCTTATAATTCATGTGGGATGAGCAGGGCACATGCATTATTTTGAGAATAGTCCAAGAATTATATTATTTTGAGGACGAAAGGAGTACATTCTTTTCACAAGTTGTGATGACTTATTTTCCAACCCTACCATATACAGCCTCAGTGGCGGATCCAGAAACGGACCAAGGGGGGGGCTAAACAACATACGCCAAAAAAATTTTGCTCGCTGGACACAGTACACTAATAAGCATATAATTTGATAATTGATTCAAAGTGTTCAAAGTCAAAGATACATAGAATTATGATAATAAGCATAGAAAAGTACCAAATACAAGGAGTCTTCCATCTTCAAGAATTCACACCACTTGAACCGCCACGCTCAATGCTACATAATTTTTAAATGTCAAACACTTCTTCAGTAACCAAGATAACAAATACAAAGAAAAGCTCTAAAACAATACGCACCTTGGGACCTTAGGTGGCAAGTTTATCTTACGGTTTCTTAAGCCTTGAAAGCGCTTTAAAATTTTATCATCATCAATGGATGCAAACAAATCCCGCTCAATATAGCATATCATGCTATTATTCATCCAATCGTCATTTATTTTATTCCTCCTGTCGGTCTTGATAATATTCATAGCAGAGAAGGCTCTCTCAACTGTTGCTGTTGCCACGGGCAATATCAATGCAAGCTCAATGAGGCGATACACCAAAGGAAAATATGTATGTCTATCAGTTTTAACCATCTTCTCAGCAAGGCCACCAAGATCAATACACGAGCAAAATTCTTCATCATGTTTGACTTCATCCATGAAATTTTCAAGCTCAGTTCTTAGCTTTTCACATTCATAATCACTAAAGTCAGCATAATAAATCTTAGCAAGCTCAACTAATTTCTCTATCTCAAAGTTGGCAAACTCATTTGTCGGATCAAGACAAGCAACACATCTCAATAGTTGAGTTGATCTTTCTGGAAATCGATTGTTCAACTCACAAATTATTTGATCAAGGACAACATTGAAAATCCCATGATGAATATGATGGTAGTAGGTCACATATTTGGCTCCACGACATTTTGAACGACCTCTCATTGGTATCATATCTTCCATATTAGGAATGTCTATATTGTGTTTGGCAGCAAAGGCTTTTGTCTTCTCTAAAAGATCATCCCAACCATTTTCCCTCATGGCAGGACTGTACTCTGACCAATCAAATTGAGTAAACCATGATTTAACAAAACCTCTAGTTTGAGTTTTACCCGCTGTTCTTTCATACTCACAATTTGGTTGATATGGACTCATCTGTAAATATGCTCTCCTAGCATCATCCCTAATATCATGGTGGAATTCATCAATTGGCTTTCTAAGACCTGGATCGGCAACTATATCATTCATATCAAGCTCAATGCGGGGTCTTTTTTGCACAACCCGACTCTCTTGAGTAGAAGTAGAAGCATCTTTCTTAGCAAAAAATTTTTCCATTCTACAACCAGTGGACTACAAAGTAAAACCAATCGGATCACTGACTGAAAAAAAATAAAAGAGGAATTAAAGAGGGCAGAGCCGCACAGAGGAGATCAGTTCTCAACCTGTCAGTGTCAGCGGTTGGGGCGGCCGGTCGGGCGGTTGGATCAGTCCCCAGCGGTCAGCGCTTCAACCTGGGGTTGGCCGGTTGGGGCTGACCGGCCACGCCGCCGCGGGCCGCCCGACGCCCGTCCTCCCTGGCTGCAGGCTGCTGGCTGCACGCTGCTGGCTCCGGCCGCCCGGCGCGGCGGTGCCCGTCCTCGCTGGGCGCTGGCCGATGCGCGGAGGCGCGGAGCAGAGGGGGCGGGAGGGGGGCGAGGCCGCGAGGCCGCGAGGGGGCGAGGAGCGAGGGGAGGCGCGACGCGCGAGCAGGCGAGCTGCGAGCCCGCGAGGAGGCGCGGCGGGCGGCGGCGGGGCGCGACGCTGCGCCTGCGCGACGCGCAAGAAGCCAGAAGCGGCGCTGGCTGCAGCGATGCGTCTGCTCTGCTCGCCCGTGAGGCCGTCTGCTCTGCTGGCCTGGCCGTGAGTTTTGGGCTGGGCTAAAAAAACCTGTTAATTTTTTTTTGCAGCCCACGAGGGGGGCTGCAGCCCCCCCCGCCCCCCCCCCCCCCGTACGTCCGCCAATGTACAGCCTACTATATGCAGGAAGGAGCCAAGAAAAGCAGTCCGCCAATCCGTCTGTTTTCTTCCAGTGACGGGCCCGCGCATCAACTTGGATGAGAAAAAAATGCCTCGGATTCCCATGGCTCTCGCACCCCACGCTTTTGGTCGCCGTCATCTAACGGTCAAGCTTACTTGTTTCATTTTCACTTTCCTTTTTTTTATTCGCTAATGTTCAGATGTTCACACGTTTGCATTCCCCATGGTGCTCCTAAAGAAATCTTGTGGCATACTAAAATTTCATTATAAAAACATTCATGGAGCTCGTTTGCGGAGAGGGAGAATAGAACTTGATTAGTGATTACCTGAAGTTGTCCCCATGAAGTAATGCTATCATCTTCTTTCCAAATTGAAGCCTCACACCAAAGACCACCATGGCACATGGACATCTAGCACGCATATCCATCATGTTGTGGATCGCGTTGCCCACTGTGGCTGCTGCTGCTCTAGAAGCAAGCAGGAGCAACGGCAGCAACTCCGACCTCGCTGCTCTGCAGGCTTTCAAGGGGCAGGTCGCCGATCCTCTCGGCATCCTCGCAAGAAACTGGACCGCTGCAACCTCCTTCTGCGTCTGGGTGGGCATCTCATGCAGCCACCGTCGGCGGCAGCGCGTCACCGCCCTGGAGCTGCCGGGTGTATCCCTCCAAGGAGAGATCAGCCCTCACCTCGGTAACCTCTCTTTCCTCTCTGTCCTCAACCTCTCCAGCACCAACCTCACGGGCACAGTCCCGGATTGTATAGGAAGGCTGCGCCGCCTCAAGCTCCTTGACATTGGCCACAATGCCCTGTCAGGTGGTATCCCTGCCACCATAGGGAACCTCACAAGGCTCCAGGTTCTTGATCTCAGCTTTAAGTCTTTAACCGGCTTTCTGGTCCCATCCAAACAGAGCTACAAGGCTTGCGCGACCTTGGCCGCGTGAGTCTCCAAATGAATTACCTCAGTGGTTTCATACCGAATGACCTGTTCAACAATACACCATTGTTAACTTATCTGGACCTCGGCAATAACAGCCTGTCAGGAGTGATACCAGATTCCATCGGCTCCTTGCTCACACTTGAGATCCTTGTCCTGGAATTCAACAATCTTACGGGGCCGGTGCCGCCAGCCATCTTCAACATGTCTACCTTGAACGTTATCGCTGTATCCTCGAACCACTTGACTGGCCCTTTCCCGGACAATGGAAGTTTCAGCCTCCCAGCTTTGCAGTACATTGAGCTATCTGATAATAGTTTCAGTGGTACCATTCTACAGGGGCTCTTGGCGTGTCGGCACCTCGTAGAGCATTCTCTACCAAAAAATTCATTTGAGGGTGTTGTGCTGGCATGGCTAGGAAAGCTGGCCAATCTCCAGTTCATTAACGTGGGCTGGAATGACCTCACTGGTCCGATCCCTGCTCAACTTCAGCAACCTCACTGGGCTAAATGTCATGGAAATCGCCTTCTGCAATCTGACAGGAATCCTTCCGGCAGAGCTTGGACGGCTAGGCCAACTTTTCGAACTGTATCTTTCGAGCAATCAGCTAACAGGAACTGTTCATGCTTTTCTTGGAAACCTTTCTCAGTTAGTATCGCTGTATTTGGATGGAAACCAGCTCTCTGGATCGGTACCGTTAACAATCGGTAACCTGATGTTGGAAGGTAGCATTTTCCAGCAGGTGATGCGGAGAATGCCTTCGCCCAGTTGGGTACCCCAGGAGAAGGTTAAGAAAGTGGTAGGTGGGTCCTGACACAATTAAGGTTCTATAAATGCATTGACACAAAAAAACCCAAACAAGCTTCGGCTCTCCCCTTTTATAGGGCGCTATTCACTATTTTTTCTTTTTGCATCTTTGTCCTACAACTGCTACGGTATATTCCCTGAATATCCTCCTGTTAGTGCAGGTGGCCCCGAGCAAACTGGACCTTTCCTTCTTCGCACCGCCTTGTCTCCTTGGGCCTAAATTGCCGGCCCAAGGGAAGCCTATTCCTGGCCTAAGGTCGCCTCCGCGCCATGAACCCTCCTGCTGTGGTGGAGCCAGCTTCCACCACCGCCCATGGCACTATGGCCTCCGCCTTCGCCGGGCAGCCTCCGCTCGTGGTGCTGCGACGTCTGCCTTCGTCGGTCGGCCTCCGCTCGCGGTGCTGCGACCTCCGCCTTTGCCGATCGGCCTCCGCTCGCGGTGCTGCGACCTCCGCCTTCACCGGTCGACCTCCGCCTTTGCCGGGTGGCCTCCGCTTGCTGTGCTGCGACTTCCGCCTTAGTTTGATGGTGGGCAAAGATACTGCCGGCTGTCCCTGCACAACATTACTTCAATAATTCTGCTATCATTAGGTCTCACTTGCGCTGGCCTTCGCTACTCGCGTATCCGTGCCCCAATAGTTCCCCCCTTGAGGGTACGGTCCGATGTGAGCGGGCCGTGAGCCTCAAGTCTGGAGCTGGTGCCGAGTGGTGGAGGCTTCCCCCGTTTCCCCCCTGGATCGCCAAATCGGACCGTTGGTGGTGTGACGTGTCAGCTCCTGACTCACTGTGGTGGCTCTGGAACCGATGCGTTCCGGAATAGTCATGACCATTGGCGCCTAGAAGGCAAAGCGTCCGGTCGCTGCCTATATAAGGGGGGGGGGGGTTGGTGGAGGTCCCCCTGTGCTTTAGTAAGCTGTCGCTTTCTTTGCTCTACGCCTTTAGCGCTCTCTTTTTGCCTTGCTAGCCTCCGCTCAGCGCCTTGCGGCCTTTGCTCTTTCTCTGTTTTGCTTGTTTCGGTCTTAGCGGTGGCTCCTACTACCAGTCGTCCTCCTCGCCGGGCTACATTCTTTGGTCCCTATTCTCAGCTTTTAAGCGTTAGGGCCAGCGGGTGGTTTGCACATTATGAGGAGTGCATGATCGCTAGTGCGGAGGCTCAGGAGCTTGAGGAGGATCTTGCAGGTTTGAGGCTTCAATTGGTGATTTGATTGGTGCTGAGGAGATCAAAGCGATGGCCGAAAAGACCTCAGACTTTGGGCCTTCGCTGATGACTAAGAAGATGATAGCCGACCTTGAGAAGGAGGGATGCATCCCCCCAGGCTGGGTTAAGCTTCATAGGGCGAGACGGTCCCAGATACCGGTAGGGATTATGCTGTCATTTTGAAGGACTTTTTTGCTTGCGGCCTTTGCCACCCTTCTGTGAAGTTCCTTCGTCAGGTTCTTGAGAAATTTGATCTGCAGATCCACCACCTTACTCCCAACGGATTTCTCACTTTGAGTAAGTTTTGCTGGGCCTGCCAACCCTATGGTGCTGAGCCTAATTTGGACACATTTTGCACATACTTTGAGCTTCAGCGCCAGCCGAAGAAGGTAGGTGCTCAGGGGCTTGTAGCTCAGTATGGTAGCTGTGCGTTTATGACAAAGAGGCAGCAAGGGGACTCTTGATTGGAGATTTCTTGGTGCCAGAACAACAAGTGGGACAAGGATTGGATGCACTATTGGTTCTATGTTCAGACCTTCGGCGTCACTACTTCGCATGAAGACGGGAAGAAGAGCACTCGCTATACCTTGGCCTCTGTCATGACGGAGATGAAGCCCTTGGCGAAGGTGAATCCTAGTGATTAGATGACTCTAGAGAGGGAAGCTTGTGATAGGGCCTTTGCCTTGGCCTGCTGATACTCTGGAGGGCACGCCCTCGTTCAAAATAGAGATGGTGAACCTTCCTGTTTTTGGCGAGGCTGAAGGTGTTCCTTTTCCTTGTTTTAAAATAGCTTTATCAGAGGAGTCCCCCGATGATTTTGTCGCCGCCGTGGAACAGGAGGCTCGTGATATTGTCGGCGACATAACCGATAAGGAGTTTCTGGCGCGAAGGTCATTCATGGGTTCTGGCGTGAAGGTCGGTGACATAACCAAAGAGTTGGGGATACACCACATGGACACAAGATTCCGGTGAAGGTGTTGAAGTTCTTGGAGGAGAAATCCAAGAAGGCCGCTGCCAAGAATGCCACTGCAGTGGTGAAGTCAAAGAAGAGGAGGGGAGTTGGTGGTCCCAAGGCCGTTAGCAAGAAATAGAAGATCGTCCCCGCAACTGCCGCCGCCTCCATCGACGCCTCTACAGCTGCCTCCGCTAGTTCCGATGAAGAGGTTGTTGAGAATGTTGCCAGAGGTTCTGCCTTCGGTGTCAGGGTAGAAGGTGAGCATTCTGCTGCCTCTTTGGACCTTAGCGGCGACAACTTCATCCAAGATGCCCTCCAGGGGGACGAGTGCTGGGTCTGCCGCTGATCCTTTCGTCGTGGCACCTATGCCCGAAGTTCTTGGTGATGACTTGTCTGATTCAGAGGGTGAGGATATTGGTGGAGACTGTGGTGCGCTCTCTCCTTTTGACACGGAGGTCGGTGACACAAGACGCCACTGAACTACCCCGGTGCTGGAGGTGTCCAATGATGAAGTGGAGGCGCAATCCCCTGCTCCGTTCTGGAGTATGGCATTCCGAGCCACGATGTAGCGCACCGATGCGGGTACTTCTGGTGCCATTCCAGATTCTTTGCATCTAGGTGAGGACTTGCTGTCCGTCTTCACTTTATTTAGCTACTTCATATTTTGAGTTTTTATCCTGATTTGATTTGGTTTTGTTGTCCTAGCAGATTTGACGAAGGCCCTTGCGGACACTGGCAAGAATCCCTATCATCCTGCAGGTATGGATGTTGCCCGGATTGTATTGGGTGCACCTCCGAGGCCTCCGCTCATTGGCGAGACCCCTCGCCCATCTGGTCCGGGCATGGAACATGGCACATGTTGTAGTTATTGCCATTTCCCTGGTTTTGTGCATTCTGCGCCTTGTGCTTTGCTAACTGAGTTGCTATTGCAGGGGCCTCCGACAGCACAATAAGTGGGTAGGCGGATGCCCTTGAGGCTGTTTATAAGGATATAGGAGGTTGTCTTTTTTTGTTATTTGTTTTTAGTCTTATGTTTCTTATACTCGGTTTCCTATTAGGTCGTCTTCGCCACCGGCTGAGGAGCGTTGATTATTTCAAGCTGCTGCGCATGAACCTGGAGCAATAGTGTGTGGTGTGTTTTCGCTTGTTTCCTCCTTTTCTCTCCCCCGTTTTTTTATATTTTTGTTCTTTTGGAGGCTATGATTGACCTTCGCCTTGACAGAGTCACTATATGGTGGAGGCCCTTGAAGATCGCAGTACACAAGAAGTGGTCAATCGCAACCTTGCCATTTAAGCCTTGAAGAAAGAGGTGGAGACTCTAGAGGCTGAAAAGGGTCAGCTTCTAGGGGAGGTTGGGGGTCTTAGCGCCGCCGGCACTGATTTGGAGAACCTTCAGAAGGAGGTTGAGTCCTTGAATAAGGAGGTGGAGGGGGAGAAGGCTGCCGAGGCGTTGGCCGACGAGCGCGCCTTGAAGGCTATCGAGACAGCCGAGAACCTTCGCAACGAGGTTAACGCTGAGAGGGAGTCCAGCGCCGCTTTGAAGGCACAAGTGGGCATGCTTTTCAAAGGCCTGGAGGATGCTAAGGAGGTTGGCCTGACCGGAGCTAAGCTTTATGCTGCTACCCTTGAACAGTTCGAGGGTTTTACGTCCTTGCTGCCGTCGGAACCTTTAGCCTTCAGCATTTTTTCATGGATGAAGGCTGATTTCGAGAAGCTTCCTGCTTTTGTTGGTGGCGCTGTTGATTTTGGAGCCCTGGCCACTGCCACGACTTTGCTAAGATGCTGGCACAAGATGGCTGCAAGCATGTTAAAGGCATCAAGGAAAAGGACCTTGGGGGCCCATCCGACCTTGGAGCGACTTCTCGTGGCGTGAGGAGATCGACCTGTAACTTCATGAAGTCCTTCTAGGTGAATTTTGGTCGAGTGGAGGCTCGTTCGATGGCAGAGCTTTGTCGAGCTGAGGTTGGTTTTTTGGAACATGTTTTTTGCTTGTGTTTTGTTTAGCGTTTGTTTGTTCATTTGTATTCTTGTGCTATTTTGTAGGAGGCACGGAAGGTGGAGGCCACGCGTGGTGCTGCTGGAGCGCAACCTTCGCGGGCGGCACAGGCGATGGCTATGAAGGCCCCCTCTCCTATTGTTGAGGTGATGGTTCTGAGGGCTCCTTCCCCTGCTGTTGAGGTCCCAAGACCCAGGGAACCTACGCCTGCCCCTGCTGATCCGGAGGTGTAGTGCCTAGGTTTTAGCTAGTTTCTAGGTTTGTTTGAAGGCGATGTGCTGCAAATGCTCGCCCTTTTGTATATACCTTAGGTCTAAATTGACAAATTGTCCTACGCAGGTTTCCTTCTCTGGGTCTGTGCAGGACGTACTCCCTATTACTATGTACCATGATAGGATTTATGTTAATGGTGAACTATGGCAATATTGGCGTGAAGCTTTTGCCCGGCGTTAGGTTCTTGAAATGTTCGATTTTGTGAAGTGTGATATTGATGATGAGCGTACAACATTCACTAGGTCACTAGCTTGGCAAGGGCCTTAGCCTTCGGTTTAACATATGGCCCTCTCGCTTGTGCCCTATAATTTATGCAACTCCGTTCGAGCTTGTGTTTGTTGCCTTCGGGCTTGCTGTAATGTTGCTTGTGATTAAATAGCCTATGTTAGCAGTTTCCCTTGTTGTAAGGCATTTGTAATTTTTAAATGAAGTTTGCTTGGGATGATTTGGTTGCACACTTGTTTTATTGAAGATTCTGGATACGACTATAACTTAGGCCGAAGGCTCTTAGCGAATTATTTTTACAATATTTCTTAGGCCTCGACTTCTTTCTTCTATGGTTGGAGGTGAGTACGAGTCTGCGCGTCGGCATAGAGAAGCTGATGTGCTAGTCTTCGACCTTGCGAGGCTTGTGGAGGCTCCATTACTTATCTCTTTGCTCTTGCCTCCGCTTCTCTTTTCTCTGGCTCCCATTGGCGATGAGCTTGCGTGTCACAGTTGAGGAACTGAGGCACTCCCAAAGGCAGCAATAGTTTATTGATGGTCGTGGCCTCCATCTCTGTGCTTGCTTGCAGTCGATGGTGATGCTCTGGCACATCTGCACGAAGGAGCTGAGGAGCTCGTGTTTGAGCTTGCAGATGCTGCGAAGGCTTTGGCGCAATTTGAGCACTCATCGGAGGTGGTAGCCTTCGATTTTGTTGGTTCTCAATAGGCCATAGGACAATTTGAGCAAGCAATGGAGGTTAAGGAAACATTTCTTGTATGTTGCCTCCACTTGTGCGTGGATTGCTTTGCTGCTGCCTTCGGCCGTGCTGGAGCAGCTGCGCTCTCGTCGAACATGGTTGATGCCGGGTTGCGCCAGATGGTGCCCTTGGTTGCGGGAGGATGTTATGAGCCTTCGTGTGATACCCTCCCGCAACCTCTGACACTGCCTGGTTGCTGCCGAACTATGGTCACACATCGCTCTGAAGAGGCTGTACAACACTGAGTGGGAGATGTGTACCACCTCAATGTAGCCTTCGTCGGGTTGCGCGAGCTGCTGGATTTACGAGTCTTCGTACGGTACCTTTTGCTCTCTCGTTTCCAAGGAAACTCCTGCCTCCATGGCTCTCTTTCTTTGCCTTATAGTAGAGTGGCTCTTGTTTGGTTTGGCTTCCCCCCTAGCACTCTTCTGGGGATAGGGGTATGAAAATTTGCTGACTGGGGCTAGTGCTGGGGTAAGGCGCCTGGTTTTATAGTCTACTGCTTGGATGATGTAATAAGTTTTGGTGGTTGGCCAAGATTTATTGCTTAGTTATGTTTTGAAGTTAATACTGATGGATTTTGTTTGTACCTGGCGTATCTTTGGCTCTTACTCCTATTGTACTTTAGCCATTAATTCCTGATATTGCTCTGGTGCCTGATAATGATAGGTCTTCGCCAGGTATTTTCTTGCCCGAAGCCTACAACGAAGGTAGGACTTTGTTGGGTCGTTGCGGCCTTTTGGCCATTTTGAAGAATCCTTGATGCCTGTATGTGGACAGGGCTTTGTCATGGTTGCGGACTAATTTAGCCGTGGAGGTCATTCCACATCTTAGATCCTTTGGCTAAGGCGGTGGAGGGTCCTCTTTATCGTAATGTCGTTGTCGAATGTTGTGGCTCCGCTGCTAGCCACTTTCGATGTTCGCTTTTGGTGGTATACTTGGGGAATTCCTCTTTATATTTTAGAGGGTTTTACATGGGTCTTGCCTCATTAAAAACCTCACCTCTACTAGGAGCCCCGTTTGTGAGGAAAAGAGTACAGGTCCTTCTGCATGAAATGTAAAGAAAATATGAAAACTAGGAGAGGTGCGGTGACCTTTGCTTATAGTTCCGTGAAGGCCACCTTTTACATTTTAGATGTAGAACCTACGCAAACTGTCAATGTTCGAGGTACGAGTGGTTGTTTTTCCTTCGCCGTCTATTAGGTAGAATGATCCCGGTCTTCTGATGACCTTTGTTGTGTATGGGCCTTCCCATTTTGGTTGGAGCTTTCCTGCATTGGCCGCATTGGGCTTCCTTCTTAGGATTAGGTCTCCGTCTTGTATGAGTTTCCTAACCACCTGGCTGTCTCGCCACTTCCTAGTTTGCTCATGGTATTTGTTGATGTTTTCTACTGCTTCCAATCTTGAGCCTTCGATCGTTTCTTTGGAGTATTCTTCATCTGCAGCCAAGGTCTGCTTCATCACTCGGAGGCTCTAAAGTTTGATCTCTTCGGGTAGCATTGCCTCTTCGCCGTACATGAGCTTGAATGGAGTAAATCACGTTGCTCTAGATGCCATGGTGTTGTGAGACCATACTACCTTCGGCAACTCTTCTGTCCATCTGCCTTTGCGGAGGTTGAATAAAGTTTTTGAGATTGCTGAGAATACTATTTTGTTGGCTCTCTCTTCCGCTCCATTTGACTCTGGATGATAGACTGATGCGAAGGCTATCTTTGTGCCTATGCTTTGCAAGAATTCTTTGAATTTGTCTGAATCAAACTGCTTCCTATTGTCTACTCTTAAGGTTCTTGGTACTCCAAATCTTTAGATTATCTTCTGCCAAAAGATTTTTTTTCACTGCCTCTGAGGTGATTGTTGCTAGTGGCTTGGATTCAATCCATCTTGTGAAATACTCAATCGCTACTACTGCGAATTTGTTCCCCCTTGCAAAGGAGGTAGTGGACCGACCAGGTCCATGCCCCATTTTTGCAATGGCTAGGTGGGTGGGATGAGCTGTACTGCTTCCGAAGGCTTTGACTGGTGAGGGGATGTGGTATGGCATGCTTCACATGTCTTAACAATTTGCTCTACATCTTTAACATGTATGGGCCAATAGAATCCCTGCTTGATTGCCTTTGCAGACAATGCCCTCTGTCCAATGTGAGAGCCACACATCCCTGAATGGATTTCTTGGAGCAGCTCTCTGCCTTCGCTCTGAGTTATGCATTTGAGCAACGGCTGGACTACCCCTTTTTTGTACAAAATGCCATCCATTAATGTGTAACTTCTTGCCCTGGCTGCTATTCTTGCTGGGCTTGCTTCATCTTCTGAGTGATGGATGTTGTTTAGGTAATCTATAATGAAATGTCTCCGGTCTTCGGATTCGGTGATCATGATTGTTTTAAATGCCTCAGTTGTTGTTTGAGTTGCTTGTGCTCGCAACATTTGGTAGAAAGTTCCTTCTAGAAATGGTGTATTATTTGCTGCCACCTTCGCTAGCTCATCTGCTTCTATGTTCTCTGCTCTCGATATATACTTCTAGGTGAATCCCTAGAACCTTCACTCAAGTGCCCTTACTGTGGCCAGATATTTTGCTAGCTCCGGTTCTCTTGCGACATACTCCTATTCAACTTGTCCTGCCATGACTTAGGAGTCTATTTTTGCCAACACAGACTTCGCACCGAGTGCCTTTGCCTTATTGAGGCCCAATATAAGGCCTTCATATTCTGCTATGTTATTTGTTGTTTTGAATTCTAATCTTGCTGCATACTTGTACGAAGGCCTGATGGTGCTACCAAAACAGTGGAGGCCCTAGCTCCTAAATGCCCCTATGCTCTGTCTGTGTAGAGCGTCCAGATTTGGGTTTGAGGTTGTGGGTTTTGATGTGCCGAAGGTGTCCAGTCTGCCACAAAGTCTGCTAATGTTTAGGATTTGATTGCTGTTCTTGGCACATAGATGATTTCAAATTGGGATAATTCTGTTGCCCATTTCCCTATTCTTCTGAAGGCTTCTTTGTTGTTGAACACATCTCCGAGTGGTTGCGAAGAATGCACTATGATCTCATGTGCTTGGAAGTAGTGCTTTAATTTTCTTGATGAGATGAGTACAGCGTATGCAATTTTCTCGATTTCTATATAGTTCAGCCTTGCTCTCGATAGGGCTTCTAAGATATAGTAGATAGGCTATTGAATGACCTTCGACCCTTCTTCTTTCTCCTGAACAATTACTCTGCTAACTGCGTGGTCAAAGGCTGCCACATATAATACTAGTGGGGCCTCCAAATCTGGTACTGTTACCAAGAGTTTGCTGGCCATGCAATTTTTGAGTCGCTGGAAGGCCTCCGACTGCTCTGGCCCCCATTCTACCTTGTCTTCGCCTCTCAGAGCTTTGAAGAATGGGAGGCTGTGTTCTACTAATTTTGAGATAAATCTGTTCAATGCTGCTATTTTTCCAGTGAGTTTTTGCACTTCCTTCTTGGTTGATGGCTCCACCATTGAGATTATAGCCTTCGTCTTCTCTGGGTTGGCCCGAATACCTTTGGGTCCTATGATGTACCCGAGCATCTTTCCTTGGCTGATGCTGAAAACACGCTTTTTTGGGTTTAGCTTTAGGCATGCTTCCCTAAGGTTGGCGAAGGTTTCCTTTTGATATGCTATATGATCTTCCTCATTCTTACTCATTACCACGATGTCATCGACATAAGCTATGATGTTTTTCTGTAATTATGGGCCAAGGGCTGCCTTCGTCATTCTAACGAAGGTCGAGCCTGCATTCTTTAGTCCTTCGGGCATTCTGGTGTAGCAGTAAGTTCCAAAGGGGGTAGTGAAACTTGTCTTTTCCTCATCTTCTTTGTTGAGCCAAATTTGATGATATCCTGAGAAACAATACAGTAGGGAGAAGTGCTTGCATCTTGCTGCCTTATCAATGGAGGTATCTATCCTTGGTAGCAGAAATGGATCTTTCTTGCATGCCTTGTTGAGATCTATGAAGTCTATGCACATTCTCATCTTTTCATTCTTCTTTGGCACCATCACTACATTTGCCAACCATTCTGAGTACTTGACTTCTCTGATGACGTTTGCGTCCAACAACCTTTGTACTTCGGCCTTTGCTGCTAAGATTCTATCCTCTAACATTTTTCTTTGCCGCTGCTTCTTTGGCTTCATCTTGGGGTTGATGTCAAGGGAATGTTGTATGATGTCCCTACTGACTCCCTTCAAGTCGGAGGCTAACCAGGCGAAGAGGTCTTTATTCCTAGCTAAGGTTTCTATGAGTTCTGTTTCTTCTACCTTCGATAAGTTGGCTCCAATGGTGACCTTTCTGTCTGTGACTACATTTTCCAATGGGACTTGACTTTGTTTCTTCTTGATCTTTGAGATTTGTTTTGCCCTTTGGCATGTCTAGAGGCTCTGGCTCAGTATTCTTTGCTGAGTAAACAGAATTGATGTTTCACTGTGATTTGCAGATAGCTCTTTCTATGTTTCTTGCTTCTTTCTGACTGCCATGTATTGTGATAGTGTTGTGCAAAGCTGGCATCTTCATGCACAAGTAACCGATATGGATGGTTGTGCTGAACTTGTTCGCAAACCCTCTACCGAAGATGGCGTTGTACGGGTAATAGAGGTCCACTATGTCGAAAGTTACGTATTCTGTTCGTGCATTTTCCTAACCTCCGATGGAAACTGGCAGGGATATTTTCCCCAGTGCATCAATCATCTTTCCCCCGAAATCGATTAGTGGTGAATCCAAAGGCTGCAGCTGGGTCCAATTTAGTTTCATCTGGTCGAAGGCATTAACAAAGATGATATCTACTGAGCTTCTAGAGTCTATGAGAACCCTGTTGATCTCCCAACCCGCTATGTTGGCCCTGATTACCATAGCATCTGTATGGGGGTAACTTTCTAATTGCAGGTCTTGCTCTGAGAAGGTGTTTGGTGACTTTGACCAATCTGTACAGCGCACTAGGCCTTGGACTGCTATGTTGTTGACGAGCCTGAGGTGATCCTTCTTTTGGTTCTTTGTTTGGAATTCCATTGAAGAGCCTCCAGCTATTGGCAATATCATGCCGATGGTGGGTAGTAGTGTATGTGGGTTGAGTTCATTTTCTGGGTTGGGCTCATTTTTTGGGGCGGCTAGCTGTGGTGGAGGTGGCAGCGGAGGTGCTTCTAGTTGTCTATTATGGACTTGAGCTGGCTAGTTTGTCTCTATGTATGTTATGTGCGGAGGCCTTGAGTTTATGTAGGTGAGGTTGCCTGTCCTTGCTGTTGGGTGCTTGGTCGCCATGCAGGTAGGAAGTTGGGATTGTATGCGGCTGCTAAGGTGGATGGGTGAATTTGATTGGAGTTAAGACTTGGGTAGATTGGGCAATATGGCTGCTGTGAAGGCGCAACGAAGGTGTGGTTGACTTCCCTAGCGGGTTGTTGTGACGGAGGCTGAGAGTTTTCTCTGCTTTTTATCCTCTCCTTTGTTTCTTTCGCATATGGGCAATCTCTGATGATGTGCCCTTTGTTTTCTCCATGAAAGAAACAATACTGCCTCCGCTGTCTTGGTTCTTGGTTTTTGTTCAGTTCTTCCTTTGATTGTATTTCTTGCCTTCGTACTGCTTGTGTGATAGCTTGTTTTGTTCTACCTCTAGCATTTGCTATCGCTGCTGGCTGCTTCCTTGCTGCTCTATGTTAAAAACTTGTTGACCAGAGGTCTGCTGAGGTTGTAATTAGCCTTGGCTTCTATTGCCCTTCTGAACATTTATGCCACTTGTTTGGTACTGCTGGTTCTGATTTTGCTCTTTTAGCCTTCTTTGGAGGCCATTGTTTGACCTGCAGTACTTCTCAAACTCTTTATACAGTTCTTGTATGGTGCTTGGCTTTTCCCGAGCTAGATGAGCCGCGAAAGCTCCAATGCAGAGGCCCTTGATTGCGGCCTCAATTACCACATCCTCTGGGACTTTGGTGCCTTCGCTTTAAGCTGCACAAACCTCTGAAAATAATCCCTTAGTGCTTCACCTTGATTCTGTCTGCACCAAAATAAATCCATTGATGTCAGAGGTTCAATGGTGAACCCTTTGAAGTTAGCGATGATCTTATCTTGGTGGCCTTCCCATGAATATACTGAACTTGGCCTTAACATTGAGTACCATGCCAATGCGTCTCCTTCGGCTGCAATGACAAATGACTTGGCCAAGACAGTGTCATTCCCTCTTGCGGACGCTACGGCTGCCTCGAAACTCATGCTGAACTAGCGGGGGTCTGATCTTTCGTTGAATTTGGGTAGGGTAATGGGCTTGTAAGATGGTGGCTAAGGTAAGGTTTGGATTCCCTCGGAGAGTGGGGATCTTGAATCTATAGCTCTATGAGATGGCGGTGAGTTAAACGGTGTGCCGAAGGTTGGCTGGGTGGCCATACAAGGCGAAGGGTTAGGCTGGCTTTGATCTGCCGACCGGAGCTGGTTAGAAATGTTAGACTGGGGCTGGCTTGGCTGCATACTCTGAATCTCCGCCTGCAGGACGGTCAACTGTTGCCTGATCTCTGTTGCCTGCAATGATGTCTGTGTTGCCCTTCGATTTGCGGCGAAGGTTGCTGCCAGCCTATCTCTTTCTTGTTGTGTACTCTGTAGTTGGGCTTGCAATTGTTGGAGTACCTGCTCCGGGGTGGTATCTGAGGCTTGTTGAACTTCGACTGTCGGAGGCTGATCATCGACTGTGGGCTCTTCCACCACCTATTCTTCTGGGGCACTGGCGTAAGCGCTGCGGGTATTACGCCTGGGTCGTCCCTTTGTCGAAAGCTCCGCTGGTGTTCTGGTGGGGGTTGCTCTTTTTCTCAGCATCGTGGGTTTTGCTTGGCCAACACGCGGTGGGCGACAATGTTGGAAAGTAGCGTTTTCCAGCAAGTGATGCGGAGAATGCCTTCGCCTGGTCGGGTGCCCCAGGCGAAGGTTAAGAAAGTGGTAGGTGGATCCTGGCATAATTAGGGTTCTATAAATGCATTCACCAACCCCCCCCCCCCCCAAATAGGCTTCAACTCTCCCCTTTTATAGGGCGTATTCACTACTTTTCCTTTTTACATCTTTGTCCTACAACTGCTACGGTACATTCCTTGAATATCCTCCTGTTAGTGCAGGTGACCCGGGGCAAACTGGACCTTCCCTTCTTCACACCGCCTTGTCTCTTTGGGCCTAAATTGCCGGCCCAAGGGAAGCCCATTCCTGGCCCAAGGTTGCCTCCGCGCCATGAACCCTCCTGCTGTGGTGGAGCCAGCTTCCACCACCGCCCATGGCACTCCGCCTTCACCGGGCAATCTCCACCCCCGGCGTTGCGACCTCAGCCTTCGCCGGGCGGCCTCCGCCTTCGCCGGGTGGCCTCCGCTCGCGGTGCTGCGACCTCCGAATTCGCCGGTCGGCCTCCGCTCACGGCGCTGCGACCTCCGCCTTAGTTTGACGGTGGGCGAAGATACTACCGGCTGTCCCTGCACAACATTACTTCAAAAATTCTGCTATCGTTAGTTCTCACTTGCGCTGCCCTCCGCTACTCGCGTATCCGTGCCCCAACACCTGAACTTGTTGACGACACTTAATATTGGGGGAAACAGTCTCTAGGGTGATCTTAGTTTTCTTTCTATTATTTCCACTGTAGAATGCTCTCAGACTTTGAAATCTATTCGAATTATTTCACTGGAAGCATCCCAGCTTATGTGGGCAACCTGTCAAGTCAGCTCCAAATATTTCTTGCTAATGACAACAAGTTAACTGATGAAATTCCAGCTGCCATCTCGAACTTAACTGCTCTCACTGTGCTAGATATTTCGTCAAACCAATTTCGTAGTGCAATTCTAGGACAACTGATGATGCTAGAGAATCTCTACTGGCTTAAACTCAGTAGAAACAGCTTGTCTGGCTCCATCCGTTCAAACATTGCAATGCTAAAGAATGTGGTCAAGTTATTCCTTCCAAGCAACCAATTCCCTGGCGCCATACCCAAGGGCATCGGCAACCTCAGCAAACTAGAGTTCCTAGTGTTATCAAACAACCAATTAACATCTACTGTACCACCGAGCCTGTTTCACCTTGATATCCTCATCAGGCTAGACCTATCTCAAAACTTGTTGAGTGGTGTGTTACAGGTTGATACAGGCTATATAAAGCAAATTTATATGATGGATCTCTCTATCAACAACTTTGTTGGTAGCCTCCCAGATTCAATGGGACAGCTCCAGATGATGGCCTACTTGAACCTGTCACAATTCATTCAACGATTCGATTCCACAATCTTTTCAGAAATTGGCCAGCCTGCAAAATTTGGACCTATCCCATAACGGTATATCTGGAACCATCCCAGAGTACTTGTCAAATACCATCCTCACTATCTTGAACCTGTCTTACAATAAATTACACGGTCAGATACCAGAAGGTGGCGTGTTCTCAAACATCACGCTGCAATCACTGATGGAGTGATGGGGAACGCAGGGCTCTGTGGTGCTTCACGCTTGGGATTGCCACCATGTTCAGCCAAGTCTCACACAACCAGTGGTCATGGTCACAAGATGAGATTTTTGCTCCCCACTATAATCATAATAATACTTGCAGCTCTGGCCTGCTTCCTATACATTATGTTCAGAAAGGAAGTCAATAAGCGTGAAGATATTTCTGCTTGTATGGTCGACATGATCAGCCATCAGTTAGTCTCCTACCATGAGCATGTTCGTGCTACTGACAATTTCAGTGATGATAACATGCTGGGGTCTGGAAGCTTTGGGAAAGTTTTTAAGGGCCAGCTGAGCAACGGTGTGGTGGTTGCAATAAAAGTTATACACGCGCATCTGGAATATGCCATGAGAAGCTTTGACGCCGAGTGCGGTGTGTGCTTCGAATGGCACGACATCGTAATCTGAAAAAGGTTCTGAATACATGTTCCAACCTGGACTTCAGAGCACTTGTTCTTCAGTTCATGCCCAACGGTAGCTTAGAGGCACTCCTGGACTCTGAAGGTAGAAGGTACATGGGGCTCCTTGAGAGGCTGGACATCATGCTGGACGTGGCGGCAGCAATGGAGTATCTGCACCATGAGCACTCCGAGGTGGTCTTGCACTGTGACCTGAAGCCTAGCAACGTCCTCTTTGACGAGGACATGACCGCACATGTGGCAGACTTTGGCATTTCAAGGTTGCTGCTAGGCGATGATAGCTCCATGATCTCTGCGAGCATGCCAGGGACAATTGGTAACATGGAACCAGGTAGCACTAATGCCCAATCAAAGATGCTTAGAGTTACCATTAATAGATTAACTATGTTTGATCAATCATTAATATTTCGATCTGTCTTTTGTTTATGGTAACATTGTTGTCAGAGTATGGATCTCTTGGAAAAGCATCGTGGAAGAGCGACGTATTCAGCTATGGGATCATGCTGCTTGAAGTGTTCACTGGGAAGAGACCCACAGATGCCATGTTTCTGGGAGAGCTAAGCATCAGGCAGTGGGTACATCAGGCGTTTCCTGCAGAGCTTGTCCATGTTGTGGACAACCAGCTTCTGCTGGATGGCCGTGGCCCTGCTTCTACAAATATTATGAGTGGCTTTCTTGTGCCAATTTTCAAGCTGGGCTTGGTCTACTCCGCTGACTCGCCGGAGCAAAGGATGGCTATGACCGATATGGCAGTGACGCTGAAGAAGATCAGAAATGATTATGTCAAGTCAACAGCACCAGAGCATTGCGTTGCAATCGATCAACATTAGTAAAAATATGTATGCGAAGGCATATATGTCTAGTCTCAAGTTTTGTTTTCAGGTTGTATTTGGACCTTTCTCGTAATAAATAAGAGAAAACTTTTATGGTGCTCCTTAACATGTCTCCTAACATAATAATAACAACATGTCCCTCTTACTAGATCAACCGTGTCCTCCTAGATCACATCTCTCTCATGCTCTCCTCTCTCATCAGCCGTGTCCTCCCAGATCACATCTCTTTTCCAAACTGGCTATCCCTCCTAGAACCGGCAGTGGGCACACCGTAGTGATGACTATTTGTTTTTAGGACAATTTTGCTGCAGGACCCATTCGAACACGTAATATGCCGCCAAAAACGAAATATGCCCAGTACCATTATAATATCGTGTACATTTACCGTAACACATCACACTCATTATTTTATTAATTTCTCGTATTTACGGAGAGAGAAGGTAGGGGAATCGCTTTTTTGCCCTCGTCTTCAACCTCCGAGTGTGCACTGATTTTTGCCGTAACACATCGCCGCCACCTTTTGCGCAAGGGGTGGGATGGGTATAAGGGCGGCTGGGCTCGCAGGGGCCCACAACAAAGACGCTAGACCGTAGGGCGGTGCTACTCGTCTCCAGTAGCGTGGTTGCGCACCGCTGTACGGCGGCTGGCGTTATTGCGGCTGTGGCGGCGGAGTGGCATCGCGAGTAGGCAGGGGCGGCTCCGACGGACGGCTGGCAGTGGAGCTGTGGCGACTGTGGTGGCTAGGGTGCGCAGCGCAAGCGCAGCAGGTAGCGGCGGCGGCGTGGAGGGCTAGAGGCCGGGGCCAAGGTGGCCGTGCAGTGGTGGCGCTGTGGGGAGCGTCCTGGGACACTACTCCCATGCGGCGCTGGCCAGGGGCAGTGGGGCTACGCGACCGCAGTACGAGGGAGGGGGCCCAGGTGGCGCGGCCTTCTCGAGCATGGAAACAACACGGCGGCGGGAGACAAGGGCTGGAAAAACGAAGAACAAAATCGTCGGACATGGAAGGCCTCGCTAGAGAAGAAAAGGTGGCGGCGGTGTGTTACAAAAATCAGTGATCAGCTGGAGGTTGAAGACGAGGGCACAAATCTCATTGCCCCCACCTTCTCTCTCAGAGAATACAAGAAAAATAAAATAATGTGTCCGGTGTGTTATGGCAAATGTATACGATTTGTAATGGTACTGGGCATATTTCGCATTTGGCGGTGTCCAATAGCATATTACGCATTCGAACGATGTCCTCCAGCAAAATTTCCCTCGTTTTTAACATATTATTGTTAGATATATGTGTATGTGTTTATATTTTCCCTTTCGTATAAGGGCGTCTTTACATACTTGTACATATTGGGCCCTTCTACTCAATACAAGCTCTATTCTAACATGGTATCCGGAGCCTGGTTCCACTAGGGTTACCTCGTGGCGGTCGACTTCTCCCTGCCGCGGTGCCGCCGGTTTGTCCTCGTCGGCTTTTCCCTACACGCCGTCGTCGCCTCGTTGCCGTCACGACTTGTTTTCCTAGTGCTGCCGTGCCTTCTTCCTGGCCGCTGCCACGGCTTCTCTAGCCACTCGTCACCGTGGTAGTCGCTTCTCCAGCGACTCTCTCTCTCTCTCGCTCGCTTGCTCGAGGCCCACCGGCTCGCACTCTCGCTCGCTAGCACAGCCTGCGCTCACGCCCGCCGGTGCACCCTCTGACCCGGGTTCGCACGCTCTCGAGCGCTTGTGGGGCACGCGACGCCAGGCGCGGCCCCACCGCTAGGTGTGGCCCCCACCGCCTGGGCGCGGATTCCAGCGCTAGGTGCGGCTCCTATGCTGCTGCTCCGCGACCTTACTTCTTGAGCATCGGATGTGGTTCTGTTGTTGCTCCGCAACCTTGTTGCTTCGTGAGTAGCTCTGCTTTCCTCTGTTTGTTAAGCATTGAGTAAAAAAAGAGGCCATCTCCTCTAGTTCCTTCCTCTAGTGGTGGTGCTCCAGTTGCACGATGTCTAGTGCTTTTCAATGGCACCAATTATTTTGATTGGGGTTCCTCGTATGCAGTGGCATATACGTGGTCTTTGCCTTTGGAAGTTTCTGAGCTGTGAGCTGCTTTGTCTAGTCTTTCCCTCTCCTCCAGTGCAGCCAGTGATTCCTACAAGAACCTCAGAAGCCGACCAAAAAAGTTGGGAGAAGCTTATGATGATGATCTAGCATCTTATATGTCTCACTTTAGAGCCTATCACTACGCCAGATTTGCACATCACTGTCGACCTCATCACTGCCGGATTTGTGAGAACCAGCAGTGATGTACCTTCACTGCCGGTTATGAGCTTGAAAATGAAAAAATGATTGGGGCTGGGCTAAAACCGGCAGTAAAGGACCACATCACTACCGGTTTGTCGCTTGAACCGGTAGTGTTTTGGCGGGCACTCATCAGTGCCGGTTTAAGCCAAGAGCCGACAGTGATAGGGCTCTATCACTGTCGGTTCTAGCCAAGAACCGACGGTGATAAGCCTACAACACAAAAAGGCTGCAGCCGTCCTCTCCTTTTTCCTCTCTTCCATTCCGAGAACAAAGACGCGCGTTGGGACCCTTCCCTCCATTGTTGCGGCTGCTCTTCACCATGAAGCTAGTGCTTGGATTTTGAAGAATGGCTTGATCTTTTTGCTTTAAGGTTAATAACAAACATCGACTTCTTTGATTTTGTTGCATAATTAGCTTCGTTTTGATGGCTACATTGCTTGATTCTCATTCTAGTTCTTTCTCCATTCTAGAGAGCACTTTTCCAATTGGACATTTGTGCCAGGCTCAAATTGTGGTGAATCCATCATCCAAAAGGTTGGTGTCTATGAACACATTTAAATTCCTAGCTAATTATTCCATGGTGGTCAAGATCATCATTGTTAGTATGTGATGCTATAATTAGTTCTTAGAAGTAGAGTAGAATAGTTGTTCTTCAATATTGTGCAATAATTGTTTTTTACTACGATTTTCAATTTACAGGGCCGGGGCTACCAATTTCAATTTTTCAATAATTAGTGTACAATAATGTTTTCCAAAAATGGTACTTTTGAGCTACAATTGTTGTTCATGAAGCTCGATTTCTTATTAATTCTTTGTAATTACTGTCTTAGTATTTTTTTTTGTGCAGAGATGGATCGAGAGTGGATGCATCTGTCCCGAATGGACAAGCGGTACATGCATGGTGTTAGCCAGTTTATCACCGATGCCAAAGCCCATGCTGGGAATGGGAACCCTGTCTTCTGCCCATGCAAAGATTGCAAGAATCATACGAACTTTTGTCAAATTAAGTCTATACGATCGCACTTGATTACCAGGGGGTTCATGCCAAACTATACAATATGGACTATGCATGGCGAGGTTGGTGTGAATGTTCTGCGGGAAAACGATGATGATGTGGACATGCCTGACGTAGCCATCCATGATGCTGAGGAGGAACCCGGTGTCAACACAGAACCTATGGCCACCGTTAATAATGTGTTTAGGAACACACTAGCTGACGACACCGAGGATAACGATGGCATTTCTCAGCTGCTACGTAATGTAGAGACCGGATGTCTTAATGAAAGACAACTGAGAAAGCTAGAGAAAATGAGACAAGATGGCAAAACACCATTGTATAGGAATTGTCCAATGAGCAAACTGGAAGCCGACATCATGCTGTTAGAGTTCAAATCGACAAACGGATTGAGCGATAAAGGCTTCGATCAGTTGTTAGGTATAATAAGGAAAATGCTCCTAGAAAAAAACGAGTTGCCAGAAAAGACATACTTGGCCAAGCAAATGATCTGCCCCATCGACCTCGAGGTTGAAAAAAAATCCACGCGTGTTCCAATGATTGCATATTGTACCGTGGAGAAAAATACAAAGACTTGGACAAGTGCCCCAAGTGTGAAGCTCCATGGTACAAGGAAGGGCCGTCAGATGAGGGTACCAAGACCAGAGGAGGTCCCATAAAGGTCGTTTGGTATTTCCCTATAGCTCCCGGGGTGCATAGGTTGTTTGCATGTGCAAAGTCAGCCAAGCTGTTGCGCTGGCATGGCGAAGAGCGTAAGAAAGATACAATGATGAGGCTCCCCGCCGATGGGCATGACTGGAGGACTATCAATACTATGTTCTATAAGGACATCGGTGGAAAGGTAAGGCACCTTTGGTTTGCTTTGAGCACAGATGGGATGAATCCTTTCGACCAGGTTAGAAGCAATCATAGCACCTGGCCAGTGACACTCTGTATATACAACCTTCCACATTGGGTCTGTATGAAGCAGTCGTACATCTAGATGCCACTACTGATCCAAGGGCCAAGACAGCCTAGGAATGACATCGATGTGTTTCTAGAACCAGTGATCGATGAACTAGTGGAGATGTTTGAAAAGGGTGTCCCGGATGTTTGGGACGAGTACAAAAAGGAACATGTCACGATCAAGGGAGTACTTATCGCTACAATCACTGACCTACCGGTCGAGGTTCGTTGTCCGGAGAGAAGACAAAAGGCTACACTGGATGTGTCGAGTGCTTGGACGACACCGATGCGGTAAATCTACCAAATAACTCAAAGATAGTTTATATGGGACACCGTAGGTTCCTACCTAAGGATCACCCTTACTGTAGGAACAGAAAAGATTTCAATGGTACTATTGAGAAACACTTAGCTCTAAAATATCGAGACGTGCCTGCGATACTTCGAGAACTCAACAAACTGGAGGTTGTCCTTAGGAAGGGAGACAATGCAGTAGCAACGCCTGATGGGAGCGTTTGGAAGAAAAAAATGGTTTTCTGGAAACTACCTTACTGGCCATTTCTGAGTGTACGCCACTGTCTTGATCCCATGCACAGAGACGGATGACTTTGGTTTTGAGGTTATTATCCGTTCGCCATATGTTTTCCATTATCCCGAAGAAGAGAAGTTCGATGTCGAGTGGGAGTGCTTGTTCCAGCTATACCAGAAACGCGATCTCAATGTTCAAATGTTGACGCTGTGGACTATGTAAGTACCCTACACGTGCGATATTACAATTACCTACTCTCTCGAGACAAATTGTTAACTTTTGAGCACTTCCCATGATTTTATGTAGGTGTATATCAAAATTTTGCATTGTAAAAAGCAAATGGGATTACATAGGCTTCTTGGACCCCTTGCGAGTCAATGAGAGGACATGTCTAGGCCTCTATGGATGTGACATGGAAGACCTAAAATAGAGATTGATTGCTGTTTTCGACGAATTCACGATGAAGAAGAAAACCCACATACTTCTAGCCTACAACAGCGAGTATGCATTTTTGGCTTTTAATTTTATGCTTCTTTTTTCGTTAAGATTATTCGATAATTAGGATTCTGTGATTGCAGCAACCATTTCGTCTTCATTTGTGTAAATCTTGCCAAAAATCTGATCGAGGTGTGGGACTCGAAGAAAAACCATTTCATCATCTGGATGCACCGGTGGCAGTGCTGAATTAGTAAGCGATCCTAATAACTATTATTTTCTAGTCACATATACCGCTTTCTAATGTTTCTCCTTTTAATGTTGCTCAGTGTCCGAAGAAGACATACCGGTGGGACGCCGGTCCCATTCAAGGTTGTCGAAATGGAGGGGAAGTGCCTATCACAGCCGGCGGGAAACAATGAATGCGGGTTTTATGTAATGTGGGCAATGCTTCGCTACATCGGCGGGAAATCAGAAGAAGCCGATAAGTTGGTGTGTATAATCTCCATTTCATTTATGTCTATTAATAATTCAACAAAATGATTTACTGTTCCTCTTTGGATATCATCTTTTTTGAACGACAGCGCAAGAAATTTAAACACGAAAGGCTGCTAGACATGGAGATCGTCGCACTACAATCGGAGCTGGCAAAATTCATCTTAGCCGAGGTATTGGAAAAAGATGGAATATTTTCTATTGCACAATCCGTGAGGTACAAGAACCAGTATGGCCTAGAGCGGTTCGCCAGATTATTGTAGGAAGTCCGAGAAGCATGTGTGAAGTCCAAGAACATTTTTTTTATTTTGAGGGATCGAGATGTGGATAAGAACATTTGAATTGTAATCGTAACATTTGTAATGTTTAATATTGATGGACCTGTCGTCTATGTAGCGTATATAAAGCGAAACCCGATTCCACGAAAAAATATAAATTAAAATAAATTATAAAATAATAAAATACGAACGAGCCATCACCGCCGGTTAGCAACAAACCGGCAGTGTTGTCGTAACCATCACTGCCGGTTAGAAGGAAACCGACAGTGTTGACTTGCTCAACACTGCCGGCTTGAACCATGAACCGACACTGATAGTTACGAGAACACTGCCGGTTTGATCCATGAACCGACACTGATATTTACTACAACACTGCCGGTTTGAACCATGAACCGATAGTGTTGGCTTGCTCAACACTGTCGGCTTGAACCATGAACCGACACTGATAGTTACGAGAACACCGCCGGTTTAATCCATGAACCGGCACTGATATTTACTACAACACTGCCAGTTTGATCCATGAACCGACAGTGTAGGCTTGCTCAACACTGCTGGCTTGAGCCAAGAACCGATACTCTTAAAGCAACCGTCACTGTCGGTTGACTCTACAAACCAGCAGTGTTGTTCAACTGGACACTGCCGGGTGAAGCCAAGAACCGACACTGTTTCCTGTAGATCAGTGTCGATTTTTAAGGATCGACAGTGATGTCAACCCCTCATCACTACCGGTATGCCACTGTCGGTTCAAAATCCAGCAGTGAAGTGGGTTTTTGAACCGGCAGTGATGTCCAGATCTGGGGTAGTGTATCGGACATGGTTGGATGATGATGCCCGTCCTAGGGCTGTTCTTGTTGCCAATATGGATGAACGTCTGGCTGCAGATGTGGTGCAACTTGAACATGCTTCTCAAATGTGGGCTTTCCTTTGGCAGCGCTATGAGCCCTCTGGTCAATCTACCTATATTGCTGCTTTACGCCAAGAGCAATTGTTACAACAGGGTGTTAGTTCAATTGAGGAGTTCTTTCGACAATAATCTATAGTATGGCGAGAGGTTGACACTATTGGTCCTCAGTTGTCTCCAGTTACTTGTCATTCCTACAGGAAGCAACAAAGTCATCTTGAGCTTCGGCACACCTATGACTTCCTGACTCGTCTTTGTCCTGAGTTTGAGCCTCTTCATGCTCAATTACTTGCTCGCGAGCCATCTGTGTCCTTGATGGAGTCTCTTGCTATTGTTAGTAATGAGGAGACTCATCTTCATGCTACTTGTTTGCTTCAGTCGACCTCCTCTTCAGTTCTGGCTGCTTGATCTACATCCTCTGCAATTCTTGGTTTTGCTCCCAAGGGATCTTCTTCAGTGGTCTCTGGCTCTAGGACTCACAGTTTAGGTGGACCTCATTGTGATCACTGCGACACAGATGGACATATCAAGGCTCCTTGTTACAAGAAGAAGAGGCAGCAGGCTCAGTCTCGCCGAGGTGGGTGTCCCTCACAGGATCCTGTTAGTGTGACTACTGGTGGTGTCTCTCCAAGTACTGGTGGCTCTCAGCATACTGATACACAGGAGTTACTCATGTTGTTTTGTCGTCTTGCTACCTCTATACCTACTAGAGCTGCTGGTTCTATCACTCCTGCCCCTACACTATATGCTGCTAACTTGACCATGCAACTTATTTTCTACTGGCCAGCTCACTGATCATGGTTGTCGTGTTATTCTTGATTCTGGCTCTTATCATGTCCAGGATCTCAGCATGGGTCTCTTGGTTGGTAATGGCCCTCATCGTCGTGATTCTCAGCGTCTTTGGGAGCTTAATTGGCTTCGTCTTCCTTCCGCTGCCTCTGCCAGTCTTGCGGGCTCTGCTTCTGCTACATTGGCTTCTTCCTCTTTTGCCTAGTGGCATCATCGGTTGGGACATTTATGTGGTTCCCGATTATCCACTCTTGTTCTTCGTGGTATTTTGGGAAATATTTCTGGTGATGTTTATTTAGATTAGTGTCAGGGCTGTAAACTTGGCAAATACCTCCAACTTCCATATCCCTCTAGGGGGGTCCTTTTGACCTTGTTCATTATGATGTATGGGGTTCTGCACCCTTTGTTTCAAAAAGGGGGTCATCAATGTTATGTCAAATCTATCAATGATTTCTCTCGTTTCACACGGGTGTACTTCATGAAACATCATCATGAGGTGTTATCCATATATCAGACCTTTGCTCAGATGATTCGTACTCAATTTGATACTCCTATTCGTGTTCTTCATGCTGACTCTGCTGGGGAGTACCTTAATAGTAATTATTTACTAGTAGTCACCACATCGATGAATGGAAATGTACTACATCTTCAACAATCTACCATGTTGTATATGTTGATATCAACTTTTGCGCATAATACTACTCGACTTACAAGATTTTTTTCACGTATCATCGTATCGGAAACTTGGCTTATACTTCCTCCATCTCAAATTATAAGTCATTTCAATTTTTTGAAAAGTCAAAGCATCTCAAGTTTGACCAAATTTATATAATAGAATACTAACATTTATGATATAAAATAAATATCATTAGATTCTTCATTAATTATATATTCATAGTATACTTATTTTATATTATAAATTTTTATAATTCTTTCTGTAATTTTGGTTAAATTTAAAATGCTTTGCAAGAATGACTTATAATTTGAAACTAGGACTGACCGCGCGTGTGTTTTGTTTTCGCGCCAGTGTGCTACTCCGCGTCTCCACGCATGTACGGTGGTGCTGGGCCGGGTGTTCATGTCGGCTCAAGCGTGCATTTATGTGTTTGGGCCTTTTCTGGGCCTGTTGGTCCTATATGCTTGTGTAAGAGACGCTTTATGTATGGGTTGGCCCGTTGTTTCGGTGCGTGTATTTAAGAGCTAATGTGGATGCCGTATGTATAATTTATTATACTGTTCTTTGGTACACGTGTGGTGACATTGTTTTGTTTTTCAATTATCTGAATGGAGCGTATTTTTTATGTCGGTGGCGTTTGTGGTTGTTCGTGCATTCTTTGCAGCGGATGTGTCTTTGTATCCATGTACTCTATCTATATGTCGTCTCTGTATGCTGTAGCGTTCGTTAGAGATATATACGTACACATATATGCCGTCACGAACTTACTGATGTTATTTTTCTAGATTAAACTGATAATAAAAATGCCTAAATTTCTAACAATCCAAAAACCTAATGTTAGGCAATTTTCTGTCAGTGGTTTTGCTGCTGCTTTGAAGCCAAATAATTTTGATGGCAAGAATTTCATGATATGGCGTGCTAAGATGGTACTGTGGTTAACTGCGATGAACCGCTATCACGCAGCACAGGGGAAGCCTGAACAATTTACTCTTGAGGAGAAGAAAAAGTTCTTAGCTGCCGATAACCTATTTCGAGGCGCCGTGATCAGTGCACTTCATCCCAAGTATAAGAAAAAATTACATATCTTGCACATCAGGCAAAGAATTATGGGATGCTCTTGAGGCAAAGTTTGGAGTTTCTGATGCTGGCAGTGAGCTGTACCTTATGGAGCAGCTGTGTAACTACAAAATGGTTGAAAACCGTTCTTTGGTCGAACAGGCTCATGAGATACAGGCGCTAGCAAAGGAACTAGAACATTTCCCATGTTTGTTGCCAGACAAGTTTGTGGCCGATGGTATAATCGCTAAGTTGCCACCTTCTTAGAGGGATTTTGCTACTTCTCTAAAACACAAGAGACAAGAGTTTAGCGTGACTGAGCTTATTGGATCTCTTGATGTTGAGGAGAGGGCGAGAGAAAAAGACAACCGTGGAAAAGGAGTTGAGTCTTCCGCTGCCAATATGGTGCAGAAGAAAAACTCATTTGCATCTCGTAATAAAAAGAAGAAGAACATGCAAGAGAACAACAATGCAAAGCCTAAGCAAACTGCACAGTTTAAGAAGAAAAACAACAAGAAAGGTGGAGGTTGCTTTGCTGACGGGAGTGATGAGCATTGGGCAAGTGCATGCCTAGACCGCAAATATAAGCAAGAAAAGAAATAACCAAACGTGGTGATTAGTGAGACTGGAGAAGGAACATCTGGGTATGGTAATTTTTTACCTTTTATTCTCTCAGTTTGTCTTTCACCAGAGTGGTGGATGGACAGTGGTGCTAATATTCACGTGTGTGCTGATGTTTCTTTGTTTACCTCCTATCAGGCCGGTAGGACTGGAGCCTTGCTGATGGGAAACGGTTCGCATGCACGTGTTCTTGGTGCTGGTACGGTCGTTCTAAAATTTACTTCGGGAAAGACAGTGCTATTAAAGGACATGCAACATGTCCCATCCATCAAGAAGAATCTTATTAGCGCTTCTCAGATGTGTCGCGATGGCTTTAAAATTATGCTTGAGTCCAACAAGTGTATTGTGTCGAGACATGGAACATTTGTTGGAAAAGGTTATGATTGCGGAGGCTTGTTCCGCTTATCTTTGCTTGATGATGTGTGTAATAAAGTGGTGAACAATGTTAATGTTTCGGATGTGTCTGTAAGGAAAATGGACCCTAGGCCCATTTACTTTGGATTTTGCTGCTTGATGACCAACACAACCAAATTGGACTAATAAATTTGCAAGTGATTGTTTTGTAGTTCAATAGGATGAAAGACGTGACTTGGACAAAGGCGACGTGATGATCTGATGATCAACACCTCAAGCAAGACCTTAGGAGCACAAGAGAAGACCCAAGATATCAAGCAAAGTCCAAGCATTAAGATAGAAACCAAGCCGTACGCAAGATCATGAAGAAACAAGCTCACAGCAGCGACTGGACACTGGACCGGACGCTGATGAAAAGCGACCGGACGCTCCGATCAGAGGCTCGGCAACAGCAGCAGCAATCAAATGCTGGCGGCAAACGGACCGGACGTAGGACAGTTGCGTCCGATCGAGTACAGAGAGGTTCCAGAGCGGCGAACTTGCGATTGGACGCGTCCGGTGGCAAGTGACCGGACGCTGGCAGCGTCCGATCAGTTGTTCGCGGCTCCAACGGTCAGGACGACGGGACATGTCCGATCAGGATGACTTCAGCGTCCAGTCAGTAGCAGAAAAGTGGAATTTCGTCCCCAATAGCTACTTTCTTAGTGGGCTTATAAATACAACCCCCAACCGGCCATTTGAGTAGGGTAGAGCTAAGGAAACATATCAAGGGTGTTGATACACCATTTTAGTAGGATAGAGATAGCAACACACTAGCAAAACCATAGTTGCACATTTAGATAGTTTATCTTTTGCATAGGTTTTGCTAAGCTTAGAAAAAGAGGTCATAGTTTAGAAGTTAGATTTTTAAGTTGCCTAATTCACTCCCCCTCTTAGGCGTCACGGTCCCTTCAATTGGTATCAGAGGCAGGTTGGCTCAATTTGGACCTTTGGCTTAACCATCGTTGAGCTGACGCTATTTAGAGTGGTTAGGATGGATACCTCTAGGCCTCCGCACTTTGACGGCACTAACTTCCCTTATTATAAAGCTAGAATGGCTTACTACCTTGAGGCGGTTGATTTGGGAGTTTGGAGAGTCACTCGTGACGGGATGAAATCCATTAAGAATCCCGATAAACCCACGAAGAGTGAAGAAAAGGAAATTCATTTCAATGCTAGAGCTAAGAATTGCTTGTTTGAATCTCTTTAGCATGGATGTGTTTAACCAAGTGTTCACTTTAAATACGGCACATGAAATTTGGTTAAAACTCCAAGAGCTCCATGACGACACAAGTAATGTTCGTGAGCAAAAACATTGTCTAGCTAAGTAAAATTATGATTCATTTACAATGAATGATGATGAGCTTATTCGTGATATGTATTCTTGTTTGAATCTAATTATCAATGAGCTCCATTCGATAGGATTAACAAAGCTAGATGATGCGGACATCGTGAGGAAGATCATCTTCATGATACCACAAAAGAAATATGCAAGCATCGTCACCATCCTTCACAATATGGAGAACTTGAGCACCATGACCCCAACCATAGTCATTGGCAAGATAGTGGCATTTGAAATGTCATGTAAGATGGGTCTCTTCATCAAGTAAAGGCAAAGCTCTCGCATGTAATGAGAAAAAGAAGATGAAGGGTAAGCAAGTCGAGACAAGCTCAAGCTCAAGCTCCTCAAGTGAAGATGAAGAAGAAGATGAGGACGATGATGATGATGAAGATTCAAGTGATGATGATCAATCTTCCTCCTCCACCTCCGACCTTGATGAAGAATCAATCAAACTAATCAACAAGGTGGAGAAGATGATCCAAATGCTCAATGTCAAGGGTGTGCCCATCAAAATTCAAGATCTCATTTTCACTAACCAAAGAAATGAGCAAAGAAAGAGAGGATGCTATGGATGCGGCGAGTTGGGGCACTTTGTGGAAGTTTGTCCAAACAATCCCACACCCAAGACAAAGAAGAAGGCGTGCAAGAACCAAGCCCTCACATCAATAAGGTCATGGGATGATTCTTCAAGTGAAGAAGAACACCATCACAAGAGGCGAGGCCACAAGCACTCATCATCAAGCTCTTCTCATGTGAGCCTTATGGCACGAGGTAATGAAAGCTCATCCTCTAGTGAGAGTGATAGTGATGATGATATGCCTTCTTATGATGAAATTGTGCAACAAAATCTTAATTATGCTAAAGTTTTCACTAGTCAACAAAAGAAGCTCAAAAATTTAAAAGAAAAGCTAGATAGTTCACAAGAAGCATATAAAACTTTGTTTGAATAATATGAGAACTTTGCTAATCTCAATGTTGAACTATCTACTAAAATTGAGCAACTTAAGGCTAGTGCAACAACAAATGCATGCACAATCAATGATGAGCAACTTGTAAAGAAAAATGAAAAATTAAAAGAAAAGTTAGTTAGCTCACAAGATGCTTATAAAAGTTTGCTTGCTAAAATGGAAACCATGTGCAAACATTGTGATGAGCTAACTAATAAAGTTGCTAAGCTTGAAACCGTTAGTACAACTCCCACCAAGGCATCTAAAAAGAAAAGTTCTATCTTTAACATGTCTAAAAAGGATGCCTCTACTTCTTGTAATGATTTATGTTTAGACTCACCTATGTGCAACCAAGTTTGTGTTGAGAAAGTTGTTGTAGATACATGCACACAAGAGGTTGCAAAGGAGAATGAGCAACTGAAGCAAGAAGTAGCTCGCCTCACCAAGGACTTGACTCAAGTGAAAGGTAAGGCAAAACAAGCCCAACTTCATCAAGATAACACCGTCAAGGGAGTGAAGAAGCTTGATGAAGGTCAAACCATGGTTTGCTACGTGTGCCACAAGGAAGGTCACAAGTCCTATGAGTGCAAGGTGAAAAATGGGGGAGGAGCAAAGAAGAAATAGAAAAAGCAAACAAGCAAGCTCTCCAACACCTACACCAACAAGGTGGACAAGAAGGCCTCCACACCTTATCTTTTGAAGAAAAAGAAAAATGACAAGGTGGTGGCCATCAAAGGTGAACAAGCAAACCAACAATGGGGTCAAATGCTTTTGGGTGCCAAAGGAAATCATTTCCAATATGAAGAGCACCAAGAAGGTTTGGATCCCGAAAGGGAAGTGAGAAGTCCAATGGATTTTGGGGAATTTGGAGACTTGGCAAAGTATGGGTGCATTTCATGGGGTGCATCATGATTGACAAAATCACTGCCAAGTAGGTTAGTGAATACTATGGACCCAAATTCCCCTTCCTATGTTAGGTAACTAGATTCAATTTACTTCAATTGGTATTTTTTCGATAATTGGTATCTTTTAGCATCTAGTTACTCTTCATGCCTAGGTTTGCATTTGAATTCTTATATCTTTTGTCATGCATACACTAGGTATATCATATGGTAGGCTTGCTCGGTTTCATTCTTAACCCTTGGAGCAAACCTACATGGTTTAAAATTAGGAGCACGGCACATAGCTTGTCCTTCAATTGTTCATCTAATATGTGCCAAAGTCTAAATTGTAGATAATTTCTCCCGAATATCGCCTTCGAAAATGACCCTCACATTCATGTGATGTCATCTTTCAAGTAGTATTTTTTATTCTAAAATCAATGTGCATGTTTTCTACAAGTATTCCATACTTGTGTGCACAAATTTAGGGAGAGGTTACTCTACAAGTTGGATGCCTTGAGACTAACATCTTTTCAAGCTTATCATGTGTGTAGTAGTCTCATTGCAAGAAAAATGGAGTCCCCGTAGTTAAGCATCATATTTCAAATATCCACCACCTATTGCAAGTGGTAGAAATCAAATTGGTTTCCACATATGGTATTTCTAAACCGATATCATCATGTTGATTTCATTTTGATATTTATATGCTTTCTCCATGCATTATATAGATTAAATTTCCTTGAGCAAAAATTTTGTCAATTATGCATATACTTTGTCTTCTACCATATGTATGCATATATTTAGGGGGAGCTTAGTCTATATAATGTGAGAGTCAAATTTTGTGATCTATTTCACTCTACCCACAAAAGATCACAAGGTTTGACCCTCCCTTGTGCTACTAATGTCTTCCTTTTTGGTGTTTGATTCCAAAGGGGGAGAATTTAGAGGACCAAAAGCAAGCATTAATTTGTAGTAATGGTCCGAGAAAGGGAGGATAGTGGATTATGGATTAGCCTATGTAATGGGGAGATTTTGTAGGAAGCAAGGCTTAAATCCACAATACCACATGGGGATATTTGCAAGGGCAAGATAAGTTTTTATATAGTCTTACAAGTAGTATCTTTTAGCATCATATAATCTTGCCCCTTGCATTGCATCCTAGCAAGTAGGTAGTTTTTAAATTTCAAAATTTTATTATTTGCTTGCTTTGGTCGTGTTGTCATCAATCACCAAAAAGGGGGAGATTGTAAGGAAAATGGACCCTAGGCCCATTTACTTTGGATTTTGGTGCTTGATGACCAACACAATCAAATTGGACTAATAAATTTGCAAGTGATTGTTTTGTAGTTCAATAGGATGCAAGACGTGACTTGGACAAAGGCGACGTGATGATCCGATGATCAACACCTCAAGCAAGACCTTAGGAGCACAAGAGAAGACCCAAGATATCACGAAGAAACGAGCTCACAGCAGCGACCGGATGTTGGACCAAACGTGGACGAAAAGCAACCGGATGCTTCGATCAGAGGCTCAGCAACAGCAGCAGCAACCGGACGCTGGCGGCAAACCAACCGGACGCAGGACAGCAGCGTCCGATCGAGTACAGAGAGGTTCCAGAGCGGCAAACTTGCGACCGGACATGTCCGGTGGTAAGTGACCGGACGCTGGTAGCGTCCGATCAGTTGTTCGTGGCTCCAACAGTCGGGACGACTGGATGCATCCGATCAGGACGACTTCAGCGTCCGGTCAGTAGCAGAAAAGCGGGATTTCGTCCCCAACGGCTACTTTCTCAGTGGGGCTTATAAATACAACCCCCAACCAGCCATTTGAGTAGGGTGGAGCTAAGGAAACGTATCAAGATTGTTGATACACCATTTTAGTGATCTCCACTTGCATAGTGCTTAGTGATTCATCAGGTGATTAGCGTAGGTGCTTTGCGAAGTGCTTAGGTTGATTAGACCACCGCTTATGTGCTTGCTCTAGGTTTAGGCCTAGTGTTTAGTGAGGTTTGCATACCTCTTACCACTCGGTGCTTGCGCGCACCATTGTTGTACATCAGAGTGGCTTGTAGTCTTGCAAGATCACACCAACCACGTTTGTGGTGTGGCCGCCACCGTGTACCGGAGGGAACAAGGCCCACGGCGTTTTCAGCCGGAAGCTTGATAGTGAAGACGGCGGGGAGCATCCGGGAGAGGCTTGCCGGAAGGCATGTCGGAGACCCACTTGCACGTGGGGAAGGCCCGAGGCTATCCTTGGAGTTACTCGACCGGGAGCTTGGCCCTTGCGAGGGATTCCTTGTGAGGGGCTCCAACAAGGACTAGGGGGAAGCTTATGCACTTCTCGATACCTCGGTAAAAATACCGGAGTTGTCGACGGGAGTTTGCATATCTCTACCTCGCTCTTTAGCTTCCGCATTTGCATTGATTACATTACTCCTTTTGCGGTAGAGATAGCAACACACTAGCAAAACCGTAGTTGCACATTTAGATAGTTTATCTTTTGCATAGGTTTTGCTAAGCTTAGAAAAAGAGGCCATAGTTTAGAAGTTAGATTTTTAAGTTGCCTAATTCACCCCCCCTCTTAGGCGTCACGATCCCTTCAGAGTCGAATATATGGCATTCACGACTTTGTCACATTAATTGTGGTTGTCTCACGCGGCTTGCAAATCTGAATTTAATCCCAAAATTTAACTTAGTCAAAGATTCTAAGTGCCAGGTGTGTGTGCAATCGAAGCAACCACGCAAGCCTCGCAAGGCTGCTAAGGCGAGGAACTTGGCACCATTAGAACTCGTTCATTCTGATTTATGTGAAATGAATGGCGAATTGACTAAAGGCGGTAGACGATACTTCATGACATTTATAGATGATTGTACTAGATTTTGCTACGTGTATTTATTTGAAACTAAAGATGAAGCGTTGCATTATTTTAAAGTCTATAAAGCTAAGGTAGAAAATCAACTTGAGAAGAAAATCAAGCGTTTGCGGTCTGATCGTGGGGGAGAATATTTCTCAAATGAATTTTCTGAGTTTTGCGTGGTACATGGAATTATTCATGAGAGGACGCCACCATACTCACCATAGTCGAATGGGATTGTAGAGAGAAAGAACCGCACTCTAACTGATTTGGTTAATGCCATGTTAGAGACTGCGGGACTATCTAAGGAATGGTGGGGTGAGGCTATATTGACAACATGTCATGTCCTAAATAGAGTGTCCACAAAGAACAAAGAAATTACACCATTTGTGGAATGGGAGAAGAAAGGATTAAATCTCTCTTACCTGCGAACTTGGGGTTGTTTGGCAAAGGTGAATGTGCCAATAAACAAAAAGCAAAAGCTTGGACCAAAGACTATTGATTGTGTCTTTCTTGGTTATGCTATTCACAATGTGGGTTATAGATTTTTAATCATAAACTCTAGTGTTCCTGAGATGGCTATTGATACAATCATGGAATCTAGAGACGCTATATTTTTTGAGAATGAGTTTCCCATAAAAAATGCACCTAGCACGACTAGTCATGAATTTATAATTCCCCATGAGCATAAAAATTTTATTTCGATAGAACAAATTGAGGAACTCTATATGCAAAATCCTGAGGAGCATGACACTATAGTTATAAGGAAAAGTAAGAGACAGAGGACTGCAAAGTCTTTTGGTGATGACTATATTGTGTACCTTGTGGATGACACACCAACGACCATTGAAGAGGCATATTCCTCTCCTGATGATGACTTATGGAAGGAAGCAGTACGGAGTGAGATGGATTCTATTATGTCCAATGGAACTTGGGAAATTGTTGATCGTCCCTATGGGTGCAAGCCTATAGGGTGCAAATGGGTGTTCAAGAAAAAGCTTAGGCCTGATGGTACTATCGAGAGGTACAAGGCAAGGCTTGTGGCCAAGGGCTATACTCAAAAGGAAGGTGAGGATTTCCTTGATACTTATTCACCGGTTGCCCGATTGACCACAATTCAAGTTTTGCTTTCCCTGGCAGCCTCTTATGATCTTATCGTTCATCAAATGGGCGTTAAAACAGCTTTCCTAAACAGAGAGTTGGAGGAGGAGATCTATATGGATCAGCCAGATGGGTTTGTAGCAAATGGTCAAGAAGGCAAGGTGTGTAAATTATTAAAGTCATTATATAGCCTGAAACAAGCTCCTAAGCAGTGGCATGAGAAGTTCGATAGAACTTTAACATCTGCTGGCTTTGTTGTGAATGAAGCTGACAAATGTGTGTACTATCGGTATGGTGGGGGTGAAGGAGTCATTTTGTGCTTATATGCTGATGACATACTAATCTTTGGATCCAGCCTCAAAGTGATCGAGGAGGTGAAGGAATTTTTAACTAATAATTTTGAGATGAAAGATTTGGGAGAGGCTGATGTTATTCTTAATATCAAGCTTCTGAGAAAAGGTGATGGTGGGGTAACTCTGTTACAATCCCACTATGTGGAAAAGGTGTTGAGTCGCTTTGGGTTTAGTGACTGTGCACCTGCTTCTACACCTTATGACCCTAGTGTGCTATTGAGGAAAAATCGGAGAATAGCAAGGGATCAGTTGAGATATTCCTAGATCATTGGTTTGCTCATGTATCTTGCTAGTGCAACAAGGCCTGACATTTCATTTGTTGTGTGTAAGCTGAGCTGTTTTGTGTCAAACTCGAGAGATGATCACTGGCGTGCTCTTGAGAGGGTGTTGCGCTATCTAAAAGGCACCATGAGCTATGGTATTCGTTATACCGGACATCCAAAAGTGTTGGAAGGCTATTGTGATGCCAACTGGATCTCTGATGCTGATGAGCTTTATGCCACAAGTGAATATGTGTTTTCGCTTGGATGTGGCACTATTTCCTAGAAGTCTTGCAAGCAGACTATCTTAACGAAGTCTACAATGGAAGCAGAACTCACAGCATTAGACACTGCTGGCTCTGTGGCCAAGTGGCTTCGTGATCTCCTTATGGATTTACCGATTGTTGAAAAACCCATACCGGCTATTTTTATGAACTGTGATTACGAAGGTTAACAATTCTAAGGATAACATGAAGTCCACAAGGCATGTTAAGAGACGACTGAAATCTGTCAGAAAATTGAGAAACTTCGGAGTAATAGCGTTGGACTATGTTCACACGTCTAACAATCTGGTAGATCAATTCACTAAGGGTCTATCACGCAATGTGATAGAAAGTGCATCGAGAGAGATGGGTTTGAGACCCACTTGAAATTTACTATAGTGGTAACCTATTCTATGTGATCGGAGATTCCGTGAAGTAGAATGGTGAAACAAGCTAGTAGTAAATTGGGAGGAAAGATCCTTAGTAAGACTCATTTCTGATGCACATCTTTCCTATCTGTAAGGCAGGTTGGTTTTTACCTTAATGTGTTCCAAGCGGCTTGCTAAAGCAAAGATGTTGTTCTACAGAACATCTTTTGAGGAGCACACCTATATGAGTCAAGCTGCTGGTCACAGTCTATGAGATTTGGGTGATCTCTAAATACTAATGAAAGGCACTGGAGTATGACTTATATGCTTCAAACAGAGAGGATGCCTTTTGCAGCCAAGTATCAGCTAAGGACTTTAGTGACATTCACCTCACACAAAACTAGAAATTCAAGGCCTAGTTCATTGTTCAATTGTGACTAAGTGAAACCATTGCTCTAGATGGATGTTCAACTTAACAGTCTCTATCAAAATACTAGTATATAAAAGAAATGTGGTTCTGAGACTACTTTGTTACAAACCCTAGAGTTTGGTGGGGATTGTTGGATATAATATGGGCTTGGCTCATATAATATTTAATAAATCAAATAAAACTCTATGGTACGTAACATTAAGCATTGTATGGTTTAATACCATACGTGATTTTGACTGAACGCTGACTTAGCTTATATGGTTGGAAATTATTCATCTAAATTGAGAAGCTGAGAAAAGGATAAAGGCGTGCCACACGTGCGCACGCGCCGCCGCCGCTGGCCGGACCGTGGGCGTGGGCGTGGGTGCGGGCCGGACCGAGCCATGGCGTGGCAGGCGGGCGGCGAGCGAGAGAGCGTGTGTGACCAGTCTTTTGCCACTTAATCCACATAATCACGAGAGTTACTCCCTTTGATGGTGGAGGCGAACTGATTGCATCAGTTACCGTCCTTTTCGCTTCCGTTTCTTCATCTCCTGGAATTCTCTGTTGTCTCTCTCTTCCCGTCGCACCCACGTATCCGGCGAGCGGGCGGGCATGGCCAGTCTTTTGCCACTTAATCCACATAATCACGGGAGTTACTCCCTTTGATGGTGGAGGCGAACTGATTGCGTCAGTTACCGTCCTTTCCGTTTTCGTTTCTCCATCTCTTGGGATTCTCCACTGTCTCTCTCCCTTCCTGTCGCACCCATATATCCGAGACCTCCGTCAGTCCAGATCTCTGTCTTCCACAACCGCTCCCGAGAGAAACCACATCTCAGTAGCCTTCTGGCTTCCCCATCCCGTACCTCTACGCGCACGGAGCAGCAGGAGAGAAGGTGCCTCCGGAACCCTCGTCCGCTTGAGAACCTTGCATGGGGTGTGCGGCGATTAGGTTTTTGGGGAGTTATTCGCGACTGCTCGTCGACGTACGTCTTCTTCCTGGTGATGATCGCTCTTGGATCCCGTCCTCTTCTTGGTGATTGCCTGCAGAACATCAAGGCGTCTTCTTCCTGATGATCCGTTCGTGGGACTGCACTACGAACATCGTCCTACATCGACTGTGGTCCGTGACTTCGAGCAACGCACTATGTCGACTAGTGCGAATGGAGCCTCTAATGCCCTTGGCATGGGACCCTCTGCTGGGTACAGTCTAATCTTTCTGATTACTGTAATCTGTGCTTTTACTATATCTATCTGTATGTCATCTCTGCATGCTGTAGCGTTCGTTAGAGATATACACATGCACATATATGCCGTCACAAACATGCTGATGTTATTTTTCTAGATTAAACTGATAATAAAAATGCCTAAATTTCTAACAGAAAAGACCATAATACCCCCTACAATAGTATCTCTCCTGTTATCTCCACTACTGGAAACTCGAATATTTCTATGTGTGAAAAAACCCAAAGAAAAATTCGAATACCCACGGAAAAATATTTTTCTTACGGTGTACCGTCAGAAAATAACACATAGAAATATAATGACAGAAAAATTCGATTTTTCTGTGGGTTCATCGTTAGAAACAATTTTTCTATGGGTCTCACACGCACAGAAAAATTATGTTCGCCTAGATTAAAACTAATTTTTCTATGTGTTAATCCACACAGAAAAAAGAAATAAACGCACAGAAAAGCACATGTTTTTTTTCTGTCGGTCTAGGTGAACTCACAGAAAAATTCATTTCGCCCAGATTAAAAATAATATTTCTGTGTAGCCAGCCTCACAGGAAAAAAGAGTTAAACACACAAAAAAATTATTTTAAAATAGTAGCAACAGCATATTAAAATATATATTTTCCATACAGTAATTTCTATGCATGACCAACAAGGTTTCATTCAAATAATACACAAATCAGCAGTTCATCATGAATGGAGTCAACACTTATGTCAAAAATAGAATCAGTCTGATCTATCAGCACATATATCATATATACAGATATGATATCTAGCCATCTACATGTTCAACATGAATACTCTAGAACCCTGGATCATAGCAGCTGTTTGTTCTGTTGGGGTAATCATTAGCAGACTAGAACTAGATCCTGTGCCATTTGCGACAACGACACCATCAAATCATTGCCTAAGTTGAATGGCATGTTCAGCCTCTGCTTGAGGAACCTGTTATGGCAATCAGAAAAGGGATTACCAATAATGTCATAAGACAGCTAAAAGATTATTACACCATAAATAAATTTCAGAAAAAAAGAAAGGAGCTAATTGAGAAGCAGCGACTGGAATCAAGACATGCATGTCGGCATCACCCAAGGCACAAAACAGAGAAATGCAAAGGCCAGACTAGAAGGATGTGAAGACCACTCTGAAAGGTGATCAAACATCTCAAGTTGCTCTGGAAGCAGTCTAGGTGGGCTTTTTCAATATAACAGGCTCAATCTCAAGGTGCTAAGAAAGAACTCTAGGTGGGTTTTCTCAACATAACAGACTTAAGTTGTAATCAATAAATAAATAGTTCAAGTAAGAAGTGGAATTAATAATTAGTTTTAAGTGAACATGGGTTTGGCCAGGTAGGAATCAGAATGGGCAAGAGGCATACTTGTGCCATAAAGGTGCTAGATGGCTCAGACAACACACATGCTCATGGCTTACTAGTGCAGGTGCCATTTATGAAACCAAGAATTCAGTTGGGAACGAACGGATTAGGTCTCTCTACTTGAAGTTCTACACATATCCTCTAATAGTACCCACTTTCATAGCTATGGACGGACATGATTGCAAGGAACAATAACAGATGAAAAGCCATCATGCAATAGGGCATAAAGAATAGTTCTTACTTGCAACTGGCTACGAAGAATTTCTGACTTTGACTCCTGTTATAGAAATAGGAAAGACAATTTCGAAAAGCATGAGTCATATGTAACTGAGATGGAACATTTGGAAGATAATGAAAGTGTGCATAAGACCTGTTCAATGAGAGCTTCTTTTAATTGATTTATCAACGATATTTAGGGGATTTCATGCTAGCTGTTTTATCTCAAAAGTTATCAACATGTTGCTAAAAAAACATTTAAGCTCTTGTTCTGATTCGAGACACATGTTTTGTGCTGTAAACACAAGCAACCTTAATACACTTTGAGAAAGCATAGAACACAGATTAGAACTTAGGGCAAAACCAAAATGTCACTGCGATACAGGAGGTAGTATTTGCTAAGTTCCTCCCGACTTCAGTAGAAAAAAAGCCATCCATGCATGCACAAGTTTTAAAAGTAGCATAACCAAGATAGCATTCTAAATGTATATAGCACTTTTATTCTAAATGTAGCATAATTCAGTTGCCAATTATGCTCCAAGTATTAGTTCTAAAAGTAGTATACTAGGAAAATCAACTGGCATGGTTCCTGTAGGCTGGCTGAAATAAACATGCTTTTCTCCTGTTATCACGCTGAGATGACACAAAATCTTACTATATTCAGATACAATTGTAAATGTGACTGCTCAAAAGTAACCTGCATTCTGCAGGTTTATGAGAATCATCATATAGTAGGAAAAAGAAAATAGAGAACCCAAGCAGCAGTATGCACACCTAAATTTCATTCTAGTAATACTAAAATCATTTTGGATGTGCAAATGCAAATTAAACCACAAAGATTTTTTATATAAACCTAAAGCTGTTTCTATGTGTAAGTAGCTAGCCTTCTAGATTTTTCAATACAACCTTGAGAGACATCTCATCAAGCAATTTACACCGCACTACATGGGTACAGAAGTGCCAGTTATTAGTAAGAATACAGAACAGCTGTAACTAAGTTGACAAAAAGTGAGATTGTGTCTACAATGGATGCAAGGTAAAACAGATAGGATCAACCATGGCTACTAATTTCCTTTGTCTAGAGTCATATAGGAAGTAGAAGCAAATGGATAGAACACTACATGCATTCGGAATTCTAGAATAGCACAAATTTGTTACACAAGCTATGGAGTGCATAGACAATGTTGGCCTAGCTACAACTAGTGTTTTCCTGCTAGATTGCAGCTATTTAACTCCTAGTACTCCTGATAACTAATACACTGAAAGGAGATGCAGGTACTGGTTTCAGCGGATTGATGACAAACTTGTTGTCTAGACTCAATAGCAGCTATCTGCCAACCAGTCAGAGGAACCACACACACTGCATTCCAGCTGAATTGAGAAACCAAGGCAGCTGAACTCCGGCCGGGGAAGAAGAAGGGGGAGGGGAGGGGCACCAGCGGGGGAGAAGAAGGGGGAGGGGAGGGCCGCTGCCGCCACCACCACCGCAGCCATCGGACGGATCCGGGAGAGGGAGGGCCGGATCTGGTCGGGTGAAGAAGGGGAGGGGCGCCGGCGGGGGAGAAGAAGGGGAGGGGAGGGCCGCCACCACCACCACCACCACCGCAGCCACCGGCCGGATCTGGGAGAGGGAGGGCCGGATCCGGCCGGGTGAAGAAGGGGGAGGGGAGGGGCACCTGTGGGGGAAGAAGAAGGGGAGGGGAGGGGCACCCACCGGGGAAGAAGAAGGGGGAGGGGAGCGACACTGGCGGGGGAGAAGAAGGGGGAGTGGAGGGCCACCGCCACCACCACGCCCCACCGCCGGCCACCACCACCACCACCGCAGCCACCGGCCGGATCCGGGAGAGGGAGGGCTGGATCCGGCCGGGTGAAGAAGGGGGAGGGGAGGGGCACCCGCTAGGGAAGAAGAAGGGGGAGGGGAGGGGTGCCGGTGGGGGAGAAGAAGGGGAAGGGGAGGGCCGCCGCCACCACCATGCCCCACCGCCGGCCACCACCACCACCACCGCAGCCATCAGCCAGATCTGGGAGAGGGAGGGCCGGATCCGGCCAGGTGAAGAAGGGGGAGGGGAGGGGCACCCGCCGAGGAAGAAGAAGGGGGAGGGGAGGGGCACCGGTGGGGGAGAAGAAGGGGGAGGGCGCGGATCTGCTCGGTTGTCGGTGGCTACGGCGGATCCGGATGTGGCCCGCCTCATCGTCACGCCACCGGTGAGGGAGGGAGAGCGTGGCCGCCGGTGTGGAGGTGGTGGCGCCGGATCCAGTCGCCTGGGGGCGCGCCTGCCATGGATTTGGCTGGATCCGGGGGTGAAGGAGAGGGGTCTCGCCTGCCGCATCGATGAAAAGGGATAGGGAGGAGGGGAGGAGCGGTGGCGCTGCTCGGGTAGGGGAGAAGTGGCGGCGCTGCTCGGGGAGGGGAGGAGCCCCCGCACTGAGTCGCAAAGGGAGGGGCGTGACGCTAAGTCGCGAGGCTCTGAAAGGAGAGAGTGAGGGAGCGGGCGCGGTCTAGTGCATGCGTGAGAGGGTGTTTGGGGGCGGCGGCCGGCGGGTTAGGGTTAGGATTTCCCTGTGCGTGCATATATTTTTTTTGTGTGTTTTTAAAGAACCGATAGAATAAATTTCATTTTTCTGTGAGTGCTAATTTTTTCCGTGTGTGTATTGTCACGCACAGAAAAATCATAATCTGTGGGTTTTCGTATTTTTCTGTTGGGATATTTTTGGAACTGACAGAATAATCGTAATTTTTCTATGCGTACCGAAAAAACACACAGAAAAATTCATCACCCACAGAACAATTCGAGTTTCCAGCAGTGCTCTCCCATTGGCATTTTTCAGGTCCACACACAGTCACCACTTGCCAAGCCAAGCCCGTGCTCGCTGCCAGTCCGCTCCGCGTCTGCTCTGCCCGCTCACCGTCGGTCAAGCGCCGCAAGGGAGGCTAGTCTGCTCTACCCGCTCGCCCGCTCGCTGCGGGTCTGCTCCGTGTCTGCTCTGCCTGCTCACAGCCAGTCAAGTGCCGCAAGGGAGGCCAGTCTGCTCTGCCCGCTCACCCACCGCTGCAGCATCCTGCTCGGCTGGATCCAACGACTCCGCACCCTCTTCATCCCAACCTCCTCTCCGGCAGCGCGAGGGAGGTGCCAGATCTTCACCGCCCTAGCGTAGCCTCGCTTCCACGCCGTCCGCCTCTTGAGCTGGGTGTCGATCTCGGCGATGGCTGCGCGTGGATCTTGGTGGGGCGGTGGATGGGGGAGAAGGGAGGGTGTGGTGGACCTTGAGCTAGGTGTCGGTCTGCTCCACCTTGACGCTGATGATTTTTTTTTAATTTTAACACTTTTTTGAAACTAATTTTAAATCTAACACTTTCGTTTTTTTAAAAACTAACACTTTTAGCCGCGTCTATTGCCCTGGCGCGGCCAAATGCCTATGCCACGCCATGCATGGTGGCGCGGCAGAGGGCTGACGTGGCGACGACCAGAAGCGCTGACCGCTGACGTGGCAGGGCTCTGCCGCGCCACTGATCTTGGCGTGGCAGTGCTGCGCCCTAATCCATGGCGCGGTAGAGCCAGGTATAACCTCCGCCGCGGCCCGCATTCCCGAGCAGTCGCCGTTCTCCGAGCAGCGCAGCAAGGCAGCCTGGCCGCCGCGCTCGCCTTCGCCCACGCCTGCCCGCCACCGTGCACGCCGTCTGCCATGGCCGCGTCCGCCCACGCCAGCAAGCCTGCCGCGTCCGCCCGCCCGCGCCAGCCAGGCAGCCAGGCCGCCGCGCCCGCACGCTGGCACGCCTCCCCCTCCGGCCAAAACCTCCGGTCACGCACGGTGGCTGCCCTACGCCCGCGCCTCCCAGCCCAGTCTTGCGCGCTGCAACGAGATACTCCACTAATATAGTTAGCATAGTTAATAAAGCTAGTAAAATTATTAAAGTATAGTTAGTATAGTTAGTAAAGTTAGTTAGTTTAGTTAGTATACGTAATATAATAAGTTAGTATAGGTAGTAAAGTTAGGTAGTTTAGTTAGTATAGTTATAGTATGCCTTGTATAGATGTTAATATTTGATTAGTTAGTATAGTTATAGTTAGAAAATATATTAATGTTAGTATGGACATTACGTACGATGATTTCGATGACTTAATGAAGTTTCTTGAAATGCTTCTACAGATGGATTGTTGTGTTCGAGTTTTGTACGGAGGAAGTGTTAGAAGAGAGGATGGTATGTTTGAGGATATGGAAGAAGAATTGGAATGGTTTGATGAACCTCCTAGCTTCAACGACCTTTGTGTCCATTTGAATATAAAGTTTAGTGGTGATTTCACACTAAAGGGGAGGTTTGATAGGGCACACTATGTCCTCATGCCCTTACGCGACCCTGCTCACTGGTCCTGCTACACTAGGGTTCTCCAAGGTTCCAATGTGCCCATGGCTGAGGTGGTGGTGGAGAATGGGTACATGATGCATGGTGTTCAGGACAGCCTATCCATTGATGGTTTTGGAGGCAATGAAAAAGAATTAGGGGTCGAAGGGGAAGCAACTCAGGATAACATGGATTTGGATGGTCAGTTGACACAGGAGTAGTTTCATTCAACTGCAGTAGGCTGTATAAGTAATGACTTCGATGTGAATGAGTTCGAATAGGAAGAGGAGGAGGACAGGATCGGTGATGTAGTTAGTAGTGATTTAGACGATTCTGATGATGACCAAGGAGGTACAGATGCTATGGCAATAATGGCTGATGCCATGCCAGTACCGGTACATACTATGCCATTACCAGTACCAACTGAGGTTTTGCAAGGTGTCCATGCTCAGGGTAGACTAGTCACAGATTTGGCTGTAGATGATATCCCCTATGATTCATGGGCCAGAATTAGCGAAGCGCAGCAATATGTTCCACCACCACCTTACACAGCGACTGAGCTTGAGCAACTAAGGTCCAAGAATGTACCTTTCAGGGGCGTTCCGAACTATAGGGATGTCAGCATGACGGATATGGCAGTTTGTGATACCGATCTCCAGATGTGTAGGAATTTATTGTATAACCATGAGACAAAAACCCTTAGGAAGGGAATGATATTCAACACAATGTCAGAGATGAAACTCTTCCTCAGGACTATGTTGTGTACCACCATAGACCGTACACCGTCACTCATTCAGACCAGGAGTTGAGGTACCACTTGATATGCAAAAACGGTTGTCTGTGGAGGTTAAATGCACGAAGGAGACAGAGTGATGCCAAGTGGAGGATAACTAAAGTTGTTGAACCCTACACTTGCCTAGACAATAGGGGAAAGGAAAATCATCAACAGCTCACTGCACGTTACCTTGCCCGTCGTATATTGGGGCTCGTTGATGACAATAACGACATCTCGGTGTCTTCTTTACAACAGTCCATATCTGGATTCGTTAGGTATGATGTGACGTACGGAAAGGCTTGGCGTGCTAAGCAAATTGCTCTAGCGATTCGATGGGGTACTTGGGAGGAAGCATACAACAGGGTGCCCCGCATCTTATGTGCAATGCATTATTACAACCCTGGCTTGAAATGGTTTGTGGACACCGAAGGGATGTTTTTTTTGGGACCCATTGAGGCATGTTCTCTATCGTGTGTTCTAGTCATTTGCGCAAATGGAACATGCATTCCAGTTTTGTCGGCCAGTCGTACTTGTTGATGGCACTTTTCTGATAGGAAATTACAGGGGCACCTTGATGATGGCTACTACTGTTGCTCCTGAGGACCAGATAGTACCCGTGGCATTTGCTTTGGTAGAGGGAGAGAACAATGAATCATGGTCATGGTTCATGCGGCTTCTACGTGTGCAAGTGCTTGGCCCAACTCGCACTATATGTTTGATCTCCGACCGTCACGCAGGGCTTCTTAATGCTGCAACTAAGCATATAGATGGGTTCCCGCCTCTAGTACATAGATGGTGCATGAGACACTTTGCCGCTAATTTCTGGCGGCGTTAGTAGAAGCAGGAGGTATGTGACAAGGTAAAGGCTCTATGTTGTGTACGTACAGAGCACCAGTTCAAGGAGACAGAGAGAACTAGACAAGATGGTAAATGCAGCGGGAAAGGCTTGGTTAGAGGCGCAGATGGAACAGAAGGCTCAGTGGACGTTAGCATATGATGAGGGGGGTTTCAGGTATGGCATCATGACCACTAACTCCTCGGAGTCCTTCAACCGTGTATTCACCGGAGTTCGATCGTTGTCTGTGCCTGGAATTGTTGAGTTCTCTTTCATAAGTGCAACGAATATTTTGTGAAGAGGTGGGAGCTTGCACAGAGGAATATAGCTGGGCAGGGGTGTTTTGGCAAGGCCGGAGCTGAACATTTGAAGGAGGCCGAAGAATTGGCCAAGCAGCACACCGCCGAGCCGTATGGACCTCGCCGCCATATCTTTAGTGTATGAGGCAAGGGTGGCACAAGCCTAGGCGGCGAACGTTATGGTGGACGAAACTACCAAGTTGATCTTGAAAAGGTAGAGTGCAATTGCAACGTCCCTTAGATCATGCATGCCCCTTGCTCTCATATGATCACGGCCTGCAGGGTTCGCGGGTACAACTATGAGGATCTGCCATATATTTCACCCTTGTATCTCCGTTCGAACACCGTTAGTATTTGGGAGATGAGCTTCGAGCCATACCTTGACCCAACATAGTGGCCACCTTGTAATGGTTATGACTACGTGCCGCATCCGGATCTAATGAAGGTAGGGAAGGGTAGGAGGAAGAAGAAGCGACTGAAGGGGGACATGGACGCTATGAGAGGGTACGACAAAGACATGTACGGCGGGGGAGACTTCAACGAGACCCGTGGCAGGAATCTTTGCTCCATTTGCAAACAATCTGGCCACAAGGCTAGCCGGCATAGAAGACAGCAGGTGATTTCATATTGTGTTCGTATTGCATAACAAGTAGTTCAAATTTTGCAATGCTACATAATGTTAATCTAAAAATTGTTAATTTGAATACTCCAACCCTTTGTTTATCATTTTGTAATAGGATGGCCCCTCCCACGTCGCACCAGCTGATCCCCCTTCTTGATGTGGAGTATGACGACCCCCTTCTTGTACCGGACGACAAGGTTCATTACGTCATGGGACTTAGTTCATTACGTCGAACTTATGTCGAACGAATATTGTCGTCGAAAACTTATAGACTCATAAACCAATGAAAATGTTTATGTTTGTTTTAGAAATTTTGAACACATGATACAAATAGATGTGATCACTTAAGATCAATCATGGGTAATCCGAGTACATGATACATGGGTACAATACATTAGTAGTTCAAATGGAATATAAGACAACACAATAGAATTTCTACTACATAGCTACATTGATCATTAATAAAGCATGGAACTAACAGACGGCACAATCAAAAACCCTCGGTCAGAAACATACTGAGTAAGCAACTCGTCATCCGAGTACCAATCCTCAACCACAACCCTATTGCTGTGGCTAGGCTCACCTGCGTTGCTTTGACCTACCTATCGCCTGTAGTAAGCGGCCTGAGTGAAGAACATGTCGTCATCCTCCTCCGCCTATAAGCCCACCTCTGCTAGAGCGATGAGCTCGCTCAGTCTGCCAGTGTTGTCTTCATCCTCCTTCGCCTACAAGCCCGCCTCTGCTAGAGCGATGAGCTCGCTCAGTCTGCCAGTGTCGTCCTCATCCTCCTCCGTCTGCAAGCCCACCTCTGCTACAGCAATTAGCTCACTAAGTCAGCAGTGTCATCCTCATCCTCGTCCCCCTCATCAGACAACACAATCGGTGATTCAACGGTGCGACCAGCTCGCTTTCTATGCTCATCTAACTTCTTTTCCTCGTACCTTGCATGAGCCACCTCTGCAGCATGTTCCTCGCTGCATCCAATCCCTTCATATATAAAATGTAATCAGTTAGCAATGTGATTATATTACATTTAAAATCAGGCAACGAAAATAGGTGTTCAAGCACTCACTGGCACATAATGCAGCAACATGCTCGTTCAAGGCCTGCATCTGTACTCTTGTCTCCTCTCTTGCCTCCTTCCTTGCCCTCTCCTCCTCTAACGTCATCCGTCTCTCCAATCCCCATTTGTTAAGCCCAATATCGATCGGGTTACAAATACCGCGCTGTCTAGCAAACTCACGCATCTTTTCTTTGTGATGTTTAACGAATAGGTTGACGTAGTCAGGTCCATATCCCCTCTTTCTTGCATTTAGTTGCCTCTTCTTCAGTTCATCCAAGAACTTAGCTTGACCATCGTAACGTTCCCACCTGTATTTCCTAGTGCTCTGTTCAAAAGAAATATTATATCATATATGTCTTAGCAAAAGAAACAAAATACGATTTCATGTTTACCACAAAAATAACGAACCTCTTCGTACTCAACCATATGGCCGCAATAATGGCCTATTCCAAGCTCCGAAGGGACTAGGCCATAGTTAGAATTAACACCACATTCGCACTTGACTGGTGGTGCTTTGTAAATTAACCTTTCTTTCTTCTTTTGTTTTGCTTTTGGAGGTTCTTCGGGCCATTTGCTCTTAGGACCATACAACCACTCCTTGAAACAACACTTCGCCATTGAATACACCTAAATAACATGACATTAGTACATGACACATATAGCTCAACATTTCAACACATACACTTTGCACTTACTTCATGCTTGTTTGGACACACAAACTCCAACGTATTGTCAGGGTTTATCATGGCTCGGTCTCCGCAATGGCATAGAGGAGGTTCATCGAGTCGTCTAACTGCGGCTAAGTGCTTCTCCTTAGCCGTCATTGGAGGGGGGTTAGGGAGAGGTGGAACCCACCGCTCGAAGTGCTCTCGTGGATGTCGCCCTCTCCACCAATCGTCAAAAAGGAGGTACCTGGGGTCAAACTTGTCTGCACCGTCGATCCACTGAAAGAAAAAACACCTCTCATGGGCCTACACAACAAAAATTCAACAAAATATTAGTAACCTAGTAATACAAATGAAGAAGAAAAATATACGGAAACAATTACTTACATTAAAACGACTGCACGTGTAGAAGCAACGAGCAGCTGTGTCCGGATGTCTCGATTAAAACACATCGGCCGGACGACCACAGTCACAATTAGGGACAGGGAGTTCAGGAGGGACGGGGGCATCTTTGCTAGACTCGTCGGGGTACATTTCTCTAGGACGACCCCGTTTTCGCCATAACTACTCCCGAAATATGTCTTCCATCTAATAAAACGGTTCAAATTTAACATCAATCAAAACAACGCAAATTAATGTAAAATGTAATCATTTGCAATGCAACTAAAATATTATAAATAACAATTATAGCAACAAAAATATACATGGCAAACATATTTCTAACAACATAATTAACCTTAACATTGACAAAATCAAACTAATATCTTCACCATAGTTCCCAAACATAATTTTCCTACTAACCTTAACTCCCATTCATAATATCCTATCCACCATTCAAACGAAAATAAAATGTGCGTCATTACCTTGAACTAGGACAAGGAGGGCGGGAGGTGGCCAGGGAAAGGAAGGGAAGGGAGGGAGGCGGCAATGGAGGGCCGGGCTGCCGCCGTTCGTGGCGCGGCGGCCGGTGTGCTTGGCGACAGGCGGGAGCGGGAGCGACGCCTAGGCCGCTTTGCTGCTCGGGCAGCGGGCTTGGCCGTGGCGGAGGTTATAACCGGCTCTGCTGCGCCACCGATCATGGCGCGGCACTGCCGCGCCATGATCGGTGCCGCGCCATGATCGGTGGCGCGGCAGAGCCCTGCCACGTCAGCGGTTAGCGCTTTTGGTCGCCGCCACGTCAGCCCTCTACCACGCCACCATGCATGGCGCGGCACAGGCATTTGGCCGCGCCAGGGCAATAGGCGCGGCCAAAAGTGTTAGTTAAAAAAAACCGGGACTGTTAGATTTAAAATTAGTTTCAAAAAAGTGTTAAAATTAAAAAAAATTCACGCTGATCCGCTCCTCCTTGATGTCGGCGGCCTCTGCCTCAGCGCCGCACACGGAAGACAGGTGCGAGCATGCGGCGGACAAAATGGTAAATGTCGTAGGCCTGCAGCCTCCTTCAAGCAGGACCCATGGTCTAAAACGACATTATTTGTGCAACAATTTTTAAATCCCAAAATGACCCTATTTATGAGACGGAGGGAGTATTCCGTACAATGTTATTCTAAGTAAACAGTCGATTACTTTTTTTAGCGTTTAGACCGTTTAGATATTGTTTAAACGGAGCTAAACAACCTAGATTTTGTATCAGTAACAAGAACAAAAATAGTATCAATGTATGTGGTAAATATGAAAAAAAATTATATATTCACGCATATAAAATGCAAGTATTCTACCAAAATCCTACTTCGCTTCATATACTATGTTAATTAGTTGGGTGTCAAATGTGGTAATTGTATCCCTCCTATTGACTAAATGGTAAATTAAATGGCCATTTAATTCATTTAATCATTTTAAATTTTATTCTGTTTAGAGCAATCAGGTTTTGATGGTTTAACTAGGTTTAAACGGTCCAGCCGTTTAATTCATCATTTAGTGCTTAAACAATATGGATTGCTTTCATTTACCATTTAAACACTGTTTAAACGAACGTTTAGGCGAACATTGATTCCATGATCGTATATATGGACATTGATCCGATCTGGTGGGCAGAGGTTTTGGTATAAAGGGTTTTTAGTTTCGGTGGTCTCGTTGGTTTTGCCTGTGCTACTTGGTAGTCAGAGTCACTACTGTGATGCATGATGGTGCGAAAGGAAGGGGCATCCAGGTCTGGAGGGGTGGTGGCGAGGAAGGGGCCACAATGCCGAGGACACCCTAACCCACCGACGACTCCACCGATGTGTCCCAAGCAAGGGAGAGGAGAGTGCCTCAATGGGCTAGATAAGGTGAGGCAGGAACGGTGCAGAGCATAGAGGAGCCAACAAAAATGCTAGAGGGCCCATTGAACCATAGCGTCGGAGATCTAGGCCCACACAGATGGCGGACGCTGTGTTTAGGAATGCCACATCAGCACGCGTCATCGTTTCATTGGCGTGTTAGCCTCGGGGAGCTTCTGAGTGCAGCAATCCTTTAAGCAATACATATCTACTTATTTCCTACAGTAATATTTTCTATGAATTATGAAAGATGTGTCATGTAGACCATTTTTCTCTTTATATTCTTTTATTTACAAAATTGTTTTTATTACTAAGTATCCATGAGTAAGATCAAAAAATGTATCCATGAGTCATGAAAGACAGACAAATTGGGTTTGAATTTGGTTGGCTAAGCCAAGTTAGAGAGGCATCCCGTTTTTTATATTAAGGGCCCATTTGGCCGGGCTCCCACGGGCTCCGGCTCCTGCACTGTAGCATCATGTCGGCCGCCCACGAGCCGATAGGTGCTAACGGGAGCCGAAGCCGCAGGAGCCAGAAAAATGAGCTTCTCCGGCTCCGGTGGTGTCAGTGAGAGAGGAAAGGAGGAGAGAGAAAAATGGCTCCGGTGAACAGTGTAGCGTCCTGTCGGTGTAACATCCTAATGGGCCAAGGTGGGCCCAATCCAAGCCCGTCATGGGCCGGCGATACTGTAGCAGAATGGGCCGGCTACCGTAACATCCGAATTTCGGGGGTACTGTATACCAAGCACTGTTCACCCCGGAAATGAGTCGGACAAAATTCAGGATACTGTAGCACCGCGAAAAACATTGCGCAACCAGTTTAGTACCATACTGGAAACTCTGAGATCGCCGGATCGATTTAAATACCAGGGCCAGGAACGCGTAGTAACCTTCGGTTAACCGTTTTGAACGAAGCGAGGACAAAAGTTCAAGCGGGTTGCTACGCGGGTGGGACCACTCCTCGAAAGAGTGGGCCTGGGCCATGTATGTCGGGACTGATTGTTACATTTGGTATCAGAGCCGACTCTCGAGGTTTCACGGGCACGTGGGGACAACTGCGCGGGTATGTTGTGTGCATGTGCGTGGACCCATCGTGGACACGGCATGGCATACACATGCGCCGGCACGGGGCCACACAAACGTGTTGAAGAGAGGCGGATCCTGGGAATAAATGTCCCGAAAGGGTAAGCTGATCTGGCATTCGACGGGGACGTCGAATCCTTATGGGGGATGATTGTAACATCCTAATGGGCCAAAGTGGGCCCAATCCAATCCAGTCATGGGCCGGTGGTACTGCAGCAGAATGGGCAGGCTGCTGTAGCATCCGAATTTTGGGTAGACCGAGCACTGTTCACAGGTTACTGTATCACCACGAAAAACACTGCGCACCAGTTTAGTACCATACTGGAAACTCTGAGATTGCCGGATCGACTTAAATACCAGGGTCAGAAACGCGTAGTAACCTTCGGTTAACCGTTTTGAACGAAGCGAGGACGAAAGTTCAAGCGGGTTGCTACGCGGGTGGGACCACTCCTCGGAAGAGTGGGCCTGGGCCATGTATGTCGGGACTGGTTGTTACAGTCGGCCGCCCACGAGCCGATAGGTGAACAGTGCGGGAGCCAGAGCCGCCGGAGCCCGGCCAAACGGGGCCTAAAAACAGGCTTGAAAAGGATAGGGGATCCCCGTTAGGCTCAACCCAAAGAAATCCCTCCCCCCCCGGTGCCTCGTGCCCCGTGGCAAAGCTCATGGCAAGCGTGCAGACTGTGACGTGAGTAGTATAAGAAAGTTTGAAAAATATGCTAGCTGTAGCTCTATACGGATATCCCTAGTAGAGAAATGACCTTAGATCCACTTCGAAATTTGGCTGTAGTCCCGGTATTTTTCGCGCCCGGGACTAGAGAAACCTTTAGTCCCGGTTGGTAGCTCCATCCGGGACTAAAGGTCCCTGCCCAACGGCTACTGCGCCAGGCTTTTACTAGAGGGGACCATTAGTCCCGGTTGGAGCTACCAACCGGGACTAAAGGTTCACTTTTACTCCTGGTTTGTCCCTCCAACCGGGAGTAAAAGTATACTCCCGGCTGGAGGATCCGTCCAGAACTAGAAAGGGACCTTTAGTCCCGGTTTCTGTCTACAACCGGGACTAAAGGTCCCCTCCTATATACCCCTTGTTCCTCCCCGAGCCCGAGCCACTTCGAGCTCAGTGTTCTTGCTTCATCGCCGGCCTCTCTTCTTTCTCATCACCGGTGATCACAAGATTTCTTCTATTCCTCCATCATTCTTAGGTTCTAAAGGTTACCAACTTTATACTCTCATGTTTCATCAGTAGCTTATTTTATTTTGTGGACTAGATATATGTGGTTTTTTATGGTAGATTTTTTTTATTTGTAAGCCATTTAAGCTCAAAATCACTTTAAAGTTTGCATATTTGGACGAAGGAAGGTTAAAGTAGTTATTCAAAACTAGTATTAAGCTTTCATTTCTAGCATGCATAGCACACTTCATGCTTTAGGGATATAGAGAATTTTAGAGTTTTTTTAATTTTATTTGTTTATAAAATGAGAAATTTATATTATATTAAAAATGAGTATAGAGAGTAGATGGCAACTATTTCCGGGTCCTCGGCCTCTCATCGGGTTACAAAGCGATTGAGGCCGGACCTCCCTCTCATTGCATACGGCAAGTGTGAGGAGAAGATTATGATGGAGTACCGGGTGATGAAGGAGTGTCCCAACAAGGGTCGTATCTTCTATAAGTGTCCGGATCGCAATGTGAGTTATTTTGTCGCATTTGATGATTATGGTTAATTTATACTTATTTTCATGATGATTGTGATTAAAGTTCTAATTTTTTGTTTTAATTTCAGTGGGATGGCACTGGATGTTCAGGCTGGTACTGGCTGCACAACATGTTCCCCTTTGAGAGGTTCATGGGAGTCCTAAAGAAATATGTTCACAACCATGCTCGACCAGAAGGAAGCATCGCCAAGGGCTATGGAACAGAGGAGGTCATTGAGTTTTGTGTTGACTTTATTCCTGACCTTGACCCGATTGGTGTTCCAGAATCATGACACGAAGGGAGACTAAGTGGAAAGGGGACACTAGGGAAGAAACCATATATTGGTATGCAGGACAATTATTTTAATAAAGCACACTACACAGTTCTGTAAAACTCCTCTTTGGTGGATCCGTATATCGAGACACATAAAGAGTTGCTCCGATCCAAGTTTTAAGGGAAGTCTGAAGCTTGGATTACGCGTCAGCACATGGAAACTTTCAGCGACTGGTTGCGAAAAGAATGTCAGGGTGATGAGAGTATTGATGAGCAACTTTATTTGTTGGCTAGGCAGCGATCGTGGCATATCCTCACATACAAAGGGTACGAGATAAATGGGAATATATTTTACACACTAGCTCAAGATAAAAGGAGCACCAACTAAAACAGTGGTGTCCGCATAGATGCCACCGACCCTAATAGAAATAAGCAAACATATTATGGCCGCATAGAGGAGATATGTGAACTAAACTATGCACCTACTTTTAAGGTACCTTTGTTCAAGTGCCAATGGGTAAAGGTGACTGGAGGCGGGGTAGCAGTCGACGACCAGTATGGAATGACAACCATAGACCTCAACAATATTGGGTACAAAGACGAACCATTCGTCCTTGCCAAGGATGTGAATCAGGTGTTCTATCTCAAGGACATGTCTACAAAACCGAAGAGAGGGAAAACAACAACGACCCAATCAATGAGCCAAAGTGCCACATAGTTCTTTCAGGGAGAAGAAACATCATCGGAATTGACGACTAAGTCAGACATATCAGAAGATTATGAAAATGATGACCGAATTCCACCTTCACAGTGAACAAAGACCCAAGCATCCAGCTAAATGATGAGGACACTCCATGGTTACGGCGCGATCATAACCAAGGGATTTATGTTAAGAAGAAGTTCACTACTGTGCCCGCTTGATATATATAGTGATGTATTAGACCTATTATGTAATAATTGTGACCTCACATTTTTTTTGTCATGTTTTCATATTTTCTACGGTTTAAATAAATTTTCTGCTAGACGGTGGATTTCCCGTGGAGAATGTGTGATGAAAAACCAAATGATGAACGTTAATAAGATGTGAAAACTATTTTCCTGTCAAAAAACAGTAGTTTTAATGATTTTAATTAAATAGTATATTTTTGCATGGTGTAAATTGTAATTATTATTTACACTATGTCAAATATTTATACAGTAAAACAAAAGAGTTTAGTTTACAAATTTTTGTTGTGTATAATAATGCAAAACCAAGTCCAAGAATTTTTTTATAATTTTTTTGGATAATATTTTATTTATTAGGCAATTAATAACTCTTTGCATATTTATATAAAAGAAATATATAAAAAAGGAAAAAACTTATGGTAATTGGAGAAAGCCAACTGTAGCTCCCCCTTTACTCCCGGGTGGATCAACCACCCAGGACTAAAGGTGGAGCTTTAGTCCCGGGTGTAGCCACGGCCCGGGACAGATCCCCCTTTACTCCCGGGTGGATCAACCACCCGGGACTAAAGGTGGAGCTGTAGTTTTCGTGGCCCGCCCAAATGCCCTTTACTCTCGGGTTGTGGGTACACCCAGGACTAAAGCTCAGACCTTTAGTCTCGGTTCTAACCATAGCCCAGGACTAAAGGTCTCCCTTTATAAACCACGCCCTAGTTCTCTTCCTCTCTGTCTCCGCCACGCCTCATCTTCTCCACTAGATCAATCCAGCAGCGCCGCCGCTCCCAGGCGACCACCCTAGCCTCGCCTCGTCACGCGCGCACGCTGTCACTAGCCCCACGCGCACGCGCGCTTCTTCTCCGGCTAGCCAGCGTGCCTCGCTCGTCCTCGCTGGAGCACGCGTCGTCCTCGTCCCCGGCCCCCACCTCGCTCGTGCTCACCGGAGCGCGCCGAGCCTTCCCCACGCTGCCTCACCGAAGCTCACCTGAGCCTTCCCCGCGCGCGCTGCCTCACCAGAGCGCGGCCGAGCCTTCCCCACACTGCCTCACCGGAGCTCACCCGAGCCTTCCCCGCGCGCGCTACCTCACCGGAGCGTGGCCGAGCCTTCTCTTGTATGTGCTTCCTTCATTCGGACGTGCTGCATACCGAACCAAGGAAAGATTTTATGTTGTAATTAGTTTCTCTTGTATGTGCCTGTCAGTAGCATTTTATGTTTGAGTTTCTGTAACACTTGAAAACGCGACGCGCGGGATGGCGGAGAACTCGTCCTGCCGACTCCACGCGGCTGCGGTGCGGTGCGGTGCGGTGCGGCTCGTTTCCATCGGGAGCGCTGGGCAGGAGTCAGTTGTCATTTAGCTCAACTCTGTGCACGTCCATTTGGAATTCTGCTCTATCTGTCATGGTTTTGCGGTTGCGTTGCTGTCTTGTGCACTTCGCTCGTAGAATCAGAGCCCGAACAGCCGGCCTGACAGATTTCGTTGCGTTGCTGCGGTTTCGTTCTCTTTTATCGATACGCCCGAACAGCCGGCCTGACAGATTTGGTGGTTGAACGGGTCCGTCGGCCGTCGCCGTGCGACTGTACGACAAAGAACGGCATCGATCGACCATAGTATTTTATTGTCCGGAGTCCGGTCCGAGGTGCAATGCAACGCAATGACAATTGACAATGCGTTGCTAGGTCAAAATATGGTTGTTTCTATGGACTCCACGACTAAACATTTTATTTTAACTTTTTATGAAATGGAAAACTTAGAAAATAGTTAGAAAATTGTAGAAAATCCGTACTAGTTGAACTTGCAGACCGTGTTCAGCTCGGCGAGCATGTTCTCTGCCGAGCGGTAATGGACATCATGGAGGAGCTTTGATTCTATGAGGGAGAGCGGCAACGGTCGTGGAAGACCGTGTTCCCTTCCTCGTAGAATCGGAGCTCTTCCTGGGCCAAGTACGGTGCCTTCCGGTGGAGAAATGCTCGCCGAGATGATCACGTAAGCAAGGTCAACTAGTACGGATGGTTATTTATTGAAACATGTTTTTGAGCTATAATTTGATGGATATTTGATAACTTTAGACCTACAAATGTCATCTACAAATGTTACTATCATCGGCAACCTAAACGCCCGTGAGCTCGCCGATATCGAGCAGGTCACTTAGAATTATTTTTTCCATGAAATAAAATACTTAGAAATCATGCCTTTTATTTTTTAGAATTAATTTTCCAAGAAATGAGAAACTTAGAAAATAGTTAGAAAATTGTAGAAAATCCGTATTAGTTGCATTTGCGGACCGTGTTCATCTCGGCGAGCATGTTCTCTGCCGAGCGGTAACGGACATCAAGGAGGAGCTTTGATTCTATGAGGGAGAGCGGCAATGGTCATGGAAGACCGTGTTCCCTTCCTCGTAGAATCGGAGCTCTTCCTTGGCCAAGTACAGTGCCGTCCGGTGGAGAAATGCTCGCCGAGATGATCACGTAAGCAAGGCCCACTAGTACGGATGGTTATTTATTGAAACATGTTTTATTTTTTATAGATATATCTAGTGGAGTAAAAGCTAGATGGCTGCCCCGAGAGACAACATGGATGAAGAAATGATGAATATTATCAACACCGGCACTCAATTTGCCGATGGTGATCAGTAGGATGTAGATGACGGGAGTCAATACTTGGCTCTTGAAGATAACCAAGAAAATATTGTGCAAGAAAATACTGGCGAGGTATATATATTTGAATATTGTATATATATATTTGAATATCTATCATCTATTATGTGTACACATGATATTTATTTATTCTTTTTTTATACGTAGCCCTCTGGATCGATGACCACAACGGCGAAAAGCAAAAATATTCGAGGCCTGAAAAAGCCATTGGAGGGGCGCTACATAATATCGGAATTCAATATCGAGACAGGCGAACCACTTGGTCCACATGCAAGGAAATTCGTGCAACACTATGGGTACCTTGTAAGGGATAGACTTTCGATCAGTGCTCGTGAATGGAAGGAAAAGATCATCGAGCCTCATGTTAGTTTTGTCTCTGATCTTGATAAGAATTTAATTTGGGATGATATCCTTCAACATTTCACGTTGCAAGTAGATGATTATGATGATATCAACGATGATGAATTGAAGGAGCTAGTTCGAAAGTGGGCTATGAAGAAGATGGCCACACAATTCTAGACTTGGAAGAAATCCCTATACACGAAATACGTCAAGAAGAACCTAACGCCCAATTTCAATACTAGGGGCCCGCTTGCGAAGTTGAGGCCCTACTGGAATGATTTTGTACAGTACAAGACATCGGAAGAGGGTGAGGAATGGGTGAGAAGGAACCAAGAGAATGCTCGACAGAAGGTATACCACCATGGCATGGGATCTGGTGGCTACGTGACTGCCATTCCCAAGTGGGAAAAATGGAAGCGGACATTCTTGCCAAGGGTATCACACCAGAATCACTCAATTGGCCCAAACGCGAGAAGAATTGGTTTTTCGCTCATGGGGGAAGACTGGACCTAGAGACCGGGAAGCTGGTTAATGGCCCAAAACTCAAAAGAGCAACACAAAGATTATCTTATGCTCTACAAGCTAAAGCTATTGGTGTGTTCAGGCCCAATAGAGAGAAGGATGAACTGATGTATGCCATTGGGACTGCTAAACACAGTGGCCGAACGAGAGGTTTAGGACAGAATATTTCTTGGGAGCATGGTTTCCCTAACGACAGAGATACCTACAGAAGCTAGTAGAGAAGGAAGGATGAGGAAGCAGCATGGATCAGCAGGTTGGAGGAATATGTTCGTGAGTCACGGGAGGCGTTGCTTCAAGCACAAGAGCGTGAAAAAAACATGCAAGCTAGAATGCAGGATGAAATCATAAAGCAAGTGCAAATAGCAATGAGTGCCCAAAGGCAGACATCAGATACAGGAATCAACATTAATATTAGCCCCCTTGATCAGTTGAAAAGCAGCTGCGCTTTCACGGAGTTGCCAAATCAAGATGACTCAATGCTACGTTTCCCTGTGGATGACATCACTGCACCGTTTACATCATGTGAGCTACATATTCCAAAACAGAATGCCACAATCATGGTGGCTCTCAGTGTTTTTTCTCCTCCAGATCTTACCAAGACACCAAGAATCCATGGGGCAATAATACCACCTGGATATGTTAGCGTCTCAGTGGATAGAGTTAACAAAGGTTTTAGTGATCTGGCTCTTGACATTCTAGGAGGTGATAGGGAGAAGACTCTAGGAGAAGCAGAGAAGACATTCATACTATGGCACAAGCGCTACATCATTATTCCTAGGGTCTCTAGTCCACCGCCGCTTCCTCAATTGCCAGACAATAGGTGCGGACTAAAGTGAACGAAATTTTTTTCACTAATTTTCTATTGACATGCATGATTAAAAATAACAATTTCTTATACCTAATTATTCTTTTTTGTACTCATATAGTAGGGTCTCCACCAACCTAAGTCCAATTATCCAACCTCCAGGTCATCATAGTGCTCCGGGAAATCAGGTAGCAACGCCGCCATCGCCGCCACCTCCGAGGAGGTCTCCAACGCCTCCAAGGAGGTCTCCAACGGCTTCCCCGCCTCCCTTGATGACTAAGAAGAAGCCAGCTCCTAAGAGGTCCACCCCGCAAATGAAGCCGTTGGCCCACCAGCCGGCAAAGAAGAAAGCCTCATCTAATCCAGTTATTCCCCAAAAACTATCTTACGAGAAAAGTGAAAAGGAATTAAATGCTGTAGTACAAAAAGATGTGGACAGTTTCTTCGAAAAAGTGAAAAAGCAACGAGAAGCGAGGGAGAACCTGGAGAAACCGTACTTCTACCTACCTCCAGATCTTCTAAGAAAGAAGGTGGACCAGAAAAAGTGGGAATCTCAAAAGACCCTACCAAAATCGGACTACGACCGCTCTCTCAGCAAGTCATTTGAGGCGGCACAAAAAAAGACTAGACCAGGGAAAGGTGTTGCACAACTCGGACAACAATCGCAACAATCAGTCTCCCCTCTTATCGTTCGTAATGAATATGGTTCGAACTTAGACTTAGACGTCGATTTTGAGGAGCTGGCTCGGTTTTATGAGGAAACTGGTTTGGACCTTGCCCAAGTGCTCGCTGAAGGAACATCTACTCTGAAAGTGGATCCTTGGAAGAAATTTGAACATGGAAAGAGTCTATACAACCCTGAGGCCTTAGGTGAACTGGGTACGCAAATGTACCTGCTAAACAAGTGGTACATGGCGGCGTGTGAACAGGGAGAGGCCTTTGTTCCTGTTAGAGTTAGAAACCAACATTACTTCCGTGGCGATGACGTTATATATGTCGAGTTTGTAGAATTCAACCAACTATACCACCTGGACTCTCTCGACAAAAGTCTCATTAGCTGCTATTGTCTGTAAGTGTGATTATTTTCTACTATTAAAGTGTATATATATAAAGCTACATGTATATATATAAATTATATATCCTCACACTATATTTTTATATATGCAGATATGAGATGACAGAACTTAGAAAGAGAAAGGATAATGATGTTGGTTTCGTTGATCCAAATGTCGTATTCAAACACCCTAACCCCCCGCCTCAATGGAAAGCTGAACTCGAGAAAAATCTCATGAGGTTCTTAGTGAACCAACAAAACAAGAACATACTCTTCCCCCTACAACTTCAAGTGAGTGTTAAATAATTAATGTCGATCATATGGACATTTATTTAATTATTTGCTTACTAGCTAAGCTATCTCCCATATATATATACATATATATATATATGTATTTATGTTGACTCTAGTTAATGTCGATCATATTTGTGTATAAAAACATATGCAACAATCACTGGATATTGATGGTCATCGATATGGCCAATAGTCGGTTGAGCATCTTAGACTCGTTAAGAAAAGAGCAAACAGAGTACCAAGACATGATAGATATTATCCAAGGGTAATTTGGTCTCTCTAGCAACTATATATACCCCGATCTCTTAACTGCAACAATTATTAAATGTCAAATTAATTTTTTATTTTATTGGGCACAGTGTTTGGAAAAGTTTCATTGAGGAACACCACATGAAACATTGCAAAGTGCCACTGGGTGTAATCGCACACAAAATAAGTACTAGCTACATTTATATATATAATTCAATTAACACATGCTTTCAATTCACCGAATCTTTTTTCTCGTAAAAGTGGGTTCTGAGACAAGAACAGGGGAACAACTACCGCGGATACTATGTTTACGAGTTCATCATGGCGTACACAAAAAGAACTCCTGAAGAGATCCTCAAAGTACGTTATATAAATACATTCATATATTCACAATTTCTTTTCTTGCTCATATATATAAGTAATCACGTGACCAACACATATATATATATATTAATATTTTTCCTTTAACTTTTATTGAAGACTCTATGGTTGAAGAAAAAAGTCATACGACGTGACCAACTGAAAGCAATTCAAGAGACCATAGCAGGATTTCTTAATGACCAGGTCCTCAACCCCGCCGGCGAGTTCTACAATGACGTCAACGAAACATGGAAGCCAAACCAGATGGAGTGAATTTGTTATCCCAAGGATATAATAGAATATACAATGCAAGCTTTATTTGTAATATATATATACATATTATATGTACATAAAATAACATACAATATATGTATATACATGTAATATATACATTAGTTTCATACTTTAGTTTGTACAAAATGTTCGATCATTATAAATGTGTAGAATACATATATTACTAGCAGCGTAGAATGCGTATTCAAAAATCAAAATGAATCATCAATTGAAAATAGAAACAAAAAAAAAGAAAAAAAAAGAAACCTTTAGTCCCGAGCGAGAAGCTAGGACTAAAGGAGGGGCCCTTTAGTCCCAGATTCGTGCTCCCGGTTGGAAAACCGGGACTGAAGGGGTTTCTCAACCGGGAGTAAAGCCCATTTCTATACTAGTGTATTGATGGGGATAGGGTCAAAATTGAAGTCCTTATGATTCCAACAAAGGTCGTACAATTTATAGACTTCCTCATAAGGATTCAAAGCGTACCGAAGACCAGAAGGATACTGAAGATTTGAAGGATACCCAAGATTTGAAGGATTAGGTTTTTCTAGGGTAATAACTTCCAGCTTTTATGTTGAGCCGCTGCTGCTTGGCTAGGCAAGTTAGTTAAATCTGCAATCACCATGGGAGCAAGCGTCGCCCACAATTTTTATCCGTGGTTCTCTCTATGGAAGCCGTGCATGGCACCCAAAAATAAATCCTACGACGAGTTTGTGCAAAATATGAATGAATTACTATAATCGCCTTGATTTTGGCTTGTCTAGCTACCAAATATCTCGTTTGGCTTTTGCTTCTGTGGCAACACATGGACAATCACACCTAGTAACACTCAAATGTTAGGAACACACAAAGAGTCAAAGGGACGCGAAAGGGCCTCTGTTAGTTACAAGAGCCTAACACTACTACAAAAAATATTTTTAGGGGCGGCTGGTAACCTTTTATAGGGGCGGTTTGGCCAGCCGCCCCTACCGAACCGTCTCTACAAATCATGCATTTGTAGGGGCGGTTCCCAGGCCGCCCCTACAAATCGACTTGTAGGGGCGGTTGGTGATTGAGCCGCCCCTAGAAATCGATTTGTAGGGGCGGCTCAATCACCAACCGCCCCTAGAAATCGATTTGTAGGGGCGGCTGTAGTGCCAGCCGCCTCTATAATACCTGTTTGTAGGGGCGGTTCAATCTAGAACCGTCCCTACAGTATGTTTTCCCTCCAAAAAAAATTCAAATTCGACCAGAACTGTTTGTTTCTGCGTATTCCATCCAGCGTTCGCGTTGCCGAACGCCCCGCGACCAACGTTCCGAACCGCGTTCGCGTTGCCGAACACCCCGCGATCAACGTTCCGAACGCGACTTCAAGCACAATAGTATTATATAAACTACAATTACAAGTCTAATTCGTAAGGATATATACAATCCATCATTTAATATACAAATTCCATAAACATTGTTATCAACTTCCTAGAGCTAGCCTTTCAGTCTCATGAAGGTGTTGGTACTGAGGATTTCTACCTAAGTCAGATTCTCAGTCATGGTAGGCGCCTTTGACATGTACAATTTGGTCCAATATGAAGTTGCAAAGGTCGCCGACGAGCTCTAAGAGTTGGTCATCCTTGTATGGGTCTTTTTTCATTCCTTTCTCTTCTTTCTACTACAAGAGAACAAGTTTCGTTTTAGTATTTCATACCATGTATGAAGTTTTTATACTACTGATGAAGAGGTTCAAACTTACCCTTAAGGGGTGTCTCTTGTATGCACTGGTGTTACTCATCATAGAACATATATAGTATCCATAATGTACACTCCCAGGCCTCTGCTTGGGGCACTGTGTGTTTTGCATATGAAAATGTTAGGTAATGCTTTTGACAGCCATGTAACGGAATACTGAAGAAGTAAGTTACACTTACCGCACATAGTGTTTTTATAGCCAGCTTTTCCTTTCTCGCTGGATCATGCCTTCCGTGATGATGAGTGACATAGAACCTAAATGCCCGGTTTGAATTATTTTAGCACATACAACTTGTTAGTATCCATAAGTTAACGTTACAAGTATGTATACAAACATATAAGCTAATGAGGATTGTCGATATGTATACGTCTTGAGAATCGATATGAAGTCTTTGTATGTCACCGGGTCCTTATCTATTGAATCAAAGACCCATGCCATGCTCCTCCCGACATCGACGGCTATACAAATTCAGTGGTTGCTGCATGGATTTAATCATAGAACTAGATAAGCTCTTTTGCATCGAATAAAATATATCGAACAAAGCTTTAAGTATATAGTTGAACTTACTTGAAGTTGTATGGTAGCCATATAGTAGAGTGTTGTTGTAGAGTTTTGAAAGCCAGAGCAATGTATGCCGCAACCTTAAGGGACTCTTCCTTTAGTTTCGCCGTACAGATGCGCTCTTTCTCCCGAAGAGTCTTTGCAGTAGCTAGCTCTTTGGCATCCACTGTCCACTGTTTCGGGTAATTAAAATTTGGTTGGGCTATAGCTTGAGGGTCTACATACCCGGCTTTCAGACTTGGCATTTGTTTGACAATGTGCACTTGCATTCTACAAATCATGGCGTTGGTTAGTTACAACAAAATTCAAAGATTACATTCATATCATATCAGGAGGACAAGGACTTACAAGCACCACATGCGAATTAGATTCATCTCCATTTCTCCCAGGTGAAAGCATGTGTGCATGTCATTGAAGTCAAAGACAATTTTGCCGGCTGGGCTTCCAAATGTGCCGGTGGGGAAGCATGCTTGTACGAGATCTATGCTCGTTGGGAGAACACGCAAGTACCAATCATGAAACCTTCTCATTACAAGTGGTAGGCGCCGGATGTCCTAGTTTGGTATAAAGGGCTTGCCTCTTTCATATGTTTTTGGGCAATCCTTTGACCATTTGATGTCATCAACATTTGGATACTGCTTTGCAATTTGGTGGAGTTTGCTAGTTACGGCCTCCTCAGAAACCCCGTGATGGGACTTGTTTAACTTGGTTCTCAGGCTTGAACTGGTCATGTGAATACCACTTGGACACCGACGAGACGTCTTTCACCGGAACATAAACTGGCCTTATGTTGATTGGAATCTTCTTTCAAAGTTCCCATTCAGGCATGTCCTTATCTTCTTGTGCATCACCTTCTTCAGGAGGCACTCGTTGTTCATGTATCGGCTGTGCTTGTTGAGAAGACTGCGGCATCTCATCATGCACTTGCTTGGTACGAGCTAGAGAAGGTTGTGGCATCTCATCAGGCACATGCTCGCTAGGAGGCGGGGAAGAATGTGGCATCTTAGGTACGTGGTGGTCACGAGACGGTGAAAATATCTCCCCAACCACAACAACTCGCTTCAAATTTTGGAGAGGGGGAGACGGCGAAGAAGCAGTCAATATAATGTCCCATTTGTGCCAGAGGATGAACTACCCAATAACATCTCCGAGTAACACCAGCCCCTTGGGAGTTGCGTAGTCTATCCTCCACTGCATGAACTCAGGCTTCACGGTATGCACCTCGACCCTAGGGTAGTCCGGCGGTATCTTATTATTGTGGTGTAAGCCACCGGGAGGATGTGCCACACCCGTTGCCACCTCCATCACAGTGTTCTATCGGCTGCTGAGAAACACCAAGGTGCAACTAGTTGGTTCTCGTATGCGATCGACGGGGGTTGTGGCTGTAGTGGAACCTTGGCTGCTAGGAACTTTCGGAGGGCTGCCAACTAATGCCAATTCTCCTGACGGCGTCACTAATATCCATGGCTTCGTAGACAGTCCTTGCTCCTCCAGCGCCTTCGCAACTAGAGCCTTCACTTGGAGCTCAAGACTAGTCTCCCGGTCTTGGCCATGTTTCTTGTACATGTGCCTATCCTCTTCGAATCCTTGCTTTCAAGTCGTCCTTTTACCTAGCCCCCTGGTGCGGCCTATGTGCTCCTTATTTCCCAAGCCAAGGCTAAGCTCGTCCCTCTCTCTGGAAGGATTGAAGGAGCCCTTCTCCTTGTCTTTAGCATATTTCAGTATCCTTGATACCGCCTCTTGGGTCTCCGGCTTATTAAACTTAAGATTACTGCCGGATGATTCTGTACTCCTCGCATATATCCAGTTCCTTGAGCGTACCTTAAGATTCGTCACATCGATATTCCCAGCAGCTGCGGCCTCTTCGTCCATCTTCCTAAACTACTCTTCCTTGGCATAGTAGCCACCGGGGCCTAGATGATGGTGGTGTTTGTTCCTCTTCGCTAGCTCGGTGTTACGGGCACTGAGCTCCAATGCCTCCGGTGAAGTCTTCTGAGCCACGAGCTCCTCCCATTGACTAGGAGTTATTTTGCCGAACTCTTTGAAGGGAGTTAACCCCTTTTGGATATACTTCGTGTTGAGCTCTGACCTCCAACATCGGAATACCTCTCCCATCATCCTGAAAGCATTTTTTTACCAGTTCATGCTTACCCTCCAGAAATCTAAAATTGACCCTCAGGTGCCTATCCCATAGTTCATTCTTTTTGTTCTCTGGTACCTCTTTCCAGTTAGGGATTGTTGGGTTCAATTTATCTCTTACTAGGGCCCCGATCGCATTACGAAATCGTCCTCTTAATTCTTTCAGCTCAAGGACCTTCCCTGCTGGCCCAACCTCCGTTATCACATAGCATGCCTTATTTGGATATAGATTTCCTTTTCTATCCCCTCATTTCCTCTTAGGCTTGGTAGTCATGGTTGTGTCTTCAGGTTGTGGAGTAGAGGCATCATGATCCATCTCTTTGGCTGTTGCCTCTGTTCTCCTTTCCTCTACTCCGTCTTGTCCAACGAGATGTCACGGACGTCGATGTCGTCTTTTCCGAGTATCAATAGGGACCTGTATATACGATAGGTCAAAGTGTTAGCAGAGGTAACACAGCCAAAACTTTAGCAAAATTTACAAGCTAAGGCTTTTTCCCTACCTCCTCGTTCGGGTCAAAGTCCTTGTCCAAATCTTCCTCTGTTGGCCTCCTTCTGGCTTCACGTGGGAAAGGATCCTCGGGACTTACATATCCCTCTTCTGAGTCATCATCAGCATCATCCTCTTCTTCTTCGCCTTCAGCAGCCTCTCCTTCGGGGCCTTCCTCCTCGTCACACTGCTCCTGAGTAAGCATCACTTCTAGATCATTTTGTACCTCATTATTGAACTGTTCCTGAGTAAGCTGGTCCTCTAGTGCTAGCTCCTCAAGGGTTGGCTGCTCATCATGCTCAGGGCATCGGGCTGCACTGTCTGGTGTCCGCGACATTATTTTGTGCTTTGTTCTAATAGATGCAAGAAAGTGTGCTTTAGGTACGCGAGAAAGTATAAGAAATCAAAAATGTCTATAAACCAAAGTAGTCCTATAAAACAACAATATATAAAAAAACGAGAAGTAGCAGTGGTAGAGGCCTCAGAAACATGTCAAACATCATCTGATCTTGAACTTGGAGCATCAAGGTAATGATGCCAAGTTCCTCACAAGTTCTTGATCATTAGCTAATAACCCAAGTTCTCATCAAAGCTAATAATCAGTCCACAGATACCATTAGGAAATAGTGCTAATTAGATAGGGAGGATGCACTGAGGGGGTGTACTGATTATTAGCTAGCAAAAATTGCAGACAACAATCGTAAGTAAGGTGCGGCTGCCGCACCTAAGGGTGCTCCTCCTGCGCCTAAAAATCTAACATCATTGACCTAAGGCACTTTGCTCAGTGTGAATCAAAATGGGCATGAACATCATGTATAGTTCCCATTACTCTAGGAACTTTGCTCAGCGTGTAAAATCGAAATAGCCATCATCATGTCCAAGATAAGCATTAACAGCTTCTACAATTGGAAGCCTGTTTCAATTTTGAGCAGCAAGCAGCAAGCAGAGCGGAGCAGCAAGCAGCAAGTAGTAGTATAGAGTATCAACAACAGTTAAGTAGTACAGAGTTGTAGTAGTATAGAGCAGTGGCAGTAGTTATGTAGTAGTAAGAGAAGTAGTAGGCACATATCTAGTTAACTTTGTAGTAGTAGAGTAGTATAGAGAGTAGTACGAGTAAGAGTAAGAGTAAGAGTAAGAGTACAGACAATAGCATCAAAGCAAATATAGTGTATGTATAATACGAGAAGAAGCTGATGCAAGTGTGCAGCCAACTAGAGGAAGAAGTTGCAAGTCTACCAAGAAGTGTTGATGTTGCATCAAGAAACAGCCATGAAAAAGAACCAAAAAGACAGAGAAAGAGTGGTAACATAGAAGGACTGATGGAGATATCTTATTCATGTAACTTGCTACTGGCAACCTGCTGGTACATAGCTAGGGTAGTTTATCAAGAATTGTTTAGTCGACTAACAGTAGTTAGCTTGGAGCTTTAGGCCGAGATACAGCAACATATGACTTCTTAATCTAATGCTATTTTTTCTATAATGTGCCAGTGATCCATTATAAGTGTTTATGTCTCAATCCCTGCCATATCCGAGCACAAGGTTTGAAATGAGGGATAGAGAAGAGCAAAGGATTTATCTCTCACAGTTACAGAGTGGCATGTGCTGAAAGTAGTAAGCATCAAGATAGTTGAAAGTATGCAGTGTAAGTGCCATGGAGCCCAATCAAAACCAAACACAAAACATAGAACTTTGACATGCTAGGTGTGGAGGACAATCACCTAAATCGAAACTGTCAACTAATACAGTCAAGCAAGTATCATAGTCCAGCAAGTAATACAACTTTACTATCATAGTCCAGCATGTAGCACAAGTTTTCATAAAAAAAATACAGTCAAGCCAGCATGCTAGAACAATGCAAAAACCTACCACAAATCATATTATGTCATACTGCAAATAAGAAATAACATGTGTACTTGCTGATAAAAAAACAAATAATTAAGTTTTACTATAGTATATAATCTAGGAAGTCAGAACAGATCATTAAAGAAATAATTCTGTACTCAAGCAGTATGCTAGAATAATTTAGCGATAATCCAGTGGACAGTCAAAATGCACAGATCAGGGATAGTCCAGGAGACAGCCACCACCCGCAACATTGCAAATATCATCATCATAACTAGCACGAAGCATACCTTCGTCACCGGTGGGCTCAGCTCCTCCAGCAAATCTAGATGTGGCAGGGACTAGTGGAGGCTGGAGACGAGGTGCCGGCAACGCGCACAGGTTGAAGACGGCCGTCAACCACCGCGCGAAACAGAGCTGTAGCAGGTCCTGGGGCGGCCGGCCAGTGGGGGCCAACCACCGGGGAGCGGGCGGGCGTCGGCGGTGGGGTCAGAAACCCTAGGGCGGGGAGGAGCAGGCACGCGGGTGCAGGGAAGGAGCAGGCGCGCGGGGGCAGATGGGGCGCACGGGTGAGGGGAAGCGGCCGGCCGGCGGGGGCCAACCACCGGGGAGCGGGCGGGCGTCGGTGGCGGGTCAGAAACCCTAGGGCGGAGAGGAGCAGGCACATGGGTGCGGGGAAGGAGCAGGCGCGCGGGGGCGGAGATGGGGCGCGTGGTTGAGGGGAAGCGGCCGGCCAGCGGGGGCCAACCACCGGGAAGCGAGCGGGCATCAGCGGCGGGGTCAGAAACCCTAGGGCGGGGAGGAGCAAGCGCACGGGTGCGGGGAAGGAGCAGGCACGCGGGGGTGGAGATGGGGCGCGCGGGTGAGGGGAAGTGGCGCGGGCCAGCGTCGGCGGGGAAGGGGCGCGGGCCAGCGTCGGCGGGGTAGCCTGACGGCGTCGGAGGAGAAGAGAGCGCCCAAATGAAGACAACACCCGTGCGCCCTCGTATATATAGACAGGATGATTTGTAGGGGCGGTTTTTGATCCAGCCGCCCCTAGAAATGCATTTGTAGGGGCGGTTCCTGATCCAACCGCCCCTAGAAATATATATATTTTTTTAATTGTTAATTCTGTATTATAAAAATAATTGTGTATATATAAAACAATTGTGACCAAAATAAAAGTAATATAAAAACAATTGTGTATATGCACAAATATAATATTTTGTATTATTATATATATGAAGAAATATATATATAAATGATTGTAGTCAAAACAATATAGAAAACAAAAAAAATTATAAATTTGAATTTTAAAAGTTCGACTACAATTTTATGACTTTAAATTAAATAAAATGAAAATGTTGTAAACATAAAAGTTGTATAACTCATCGACATGTACAACTTTTATTTTGGTCATCTTGTCATGTGACTTTGTTTGAATGATTCAAATTTTGAAAATCAAACAATTTCAACTTGAAACAATATTTTGAAAGAGTAAATGATTTCAGATGAAAAACTCATCAAGATCTCCTACTTTATTTTGGTCATTTCTTCATTTCATAAAGTGTTAAGTGATTTCATAAAGTTTTAGTAGTAATAGAGTGGATGTTCAAATAGAGTCATCTGGATGTTGCAAAGGGTAGTCTCACATGCATAAAATGTAGTCTCACACATATACAAAAATATGTAGTCTTATACACGTACATAAATATATAGTCTCACACGCATGCATAAATGAAGTCTTACAAACACACACTTACACAAACACGCCACGTTCAACAACTAGCTAGCCCGCTATAACGACTTTTCCCTTGACACCTTTTCGTTCTCATGGCATTATGTCTTTAGGGAGGTTCTTTTCCACAACACTGATCTTCTTAGGAAAGTCTATGAATAGCGGCATCTCATCGTAGTTATTGTAAGCTTCAACATCGTCCACGCCATCAACTCCAATAATGTGCTGTTTCCCGGAGGCAACCACGTGCTTTGTCTTCTTCTTTGGGGGGAGGTTACTTTGTGGGTCAAACATATAGAAAACTTGTGCGACATGTGAAGCGAGCACCCAAGGGTCATCTTGGTAGCCTAGATTCTCGAGGTCCAGGACTCTCAATCCGATCTCGTTCAATTGGTGTTGTTTGATCCAGCGGCATCGAAACAGGGCCACCGTTATATCCCTTCCATAGTCAAGTTCCCATATCTCTTCAATGATGCCAAAGTATTGGATCTTTCGCCCTAATCCATCGAGAGCCTCTATTCGAACACCGCTGTTTTGGTTCACATATTTACTATCCTTTGCGTGGGTATAGTACGTATACCCATTGATGTCATAAGCATTCCAAGATGTCACTTGTCTCGTTGGCCCCTCCGCCAACCTACTGATGGTAATAGAGTCTATGGTTTCTCCAGGCGGTATGTTTTGGTCCTTCAACCATGTAGTTAGTCGTTGCTTGTGTTGTTTCATGAGCCAATCATCCGAACGGCCATTTCTCTCCGCCATAATGATAGCCAAGTGTTCATCAATATATAGTTGCATCAGTTGTGTACTCTGCAAGACACTGTAATGCGCCCGACTCACCTCTTTGTAATCATGGTCGATGAACACTTTTATACCACTGGTGCCCTTCCCAGCTAGCCTACCCTTGTGACGAGAATCGGGTTTACCAATCCCTTTCTGTACTTTTAGGTACTCTTAACAGCACTCGATGACTTCTTCAGTACTGTAACCCTCTATCATGGAGCCCTCTGGGTATGCTCGATTATGCACGTATCGACTTAGAACCGACATGAACCGCTCATAGGACCACATTTCATGCAAGTAGCAAGGGCCAAGCGCCTGTATTTGATGAACCATGTGAATCATGAGATGTGGCATTATACCAAAAAAACCAGGAGGTAAACACATCTCTAGTTGGTTTTGTGTCTCCACCATAAATTCATGTAGGTCACTCAGCTCTTCCTTGCCAATCGTCTTCTGTGAGATCTTCGAAAAGAAGTAGCACATGCGGGTGATGGCCATTTTCAAGAACTCTGGCTTTATAGCCCTGATTGCAATAGGTAGAAATACTATCAGCATCACATGGCAATCGTGAGCCTTGCAGTGTGTTATTGACAAGTCCTTCATCGACACTAGCTTCTTCACATTTGCTGAAAACCCAGTCGGGACTTTGATCCCTCTCAGGAAAGTGCATATAGCTCTCTTCTCATCTGGTGTTAGGTTGAAGCACGCCGCAGGCAGAGTGTATTTTCCATTAGCCTTAGGTACCGGGTGAAGCTGTGGCATCATGTTTAGCTGCACCATGTCTTTCTGTGCTTTCAGACCATCCTTTGACTTGCCTGTGTCCATCAAGGTAGCAATGAGACTCTCAAAGATATTCTTCTACACGTGCATGGCATCAATGGCATGGGGGACCTCCAAGTCTGGCCAATAAGGCAGATACTAAAAAAAGATCGATTGTTTCTTGAAAGGTACGCCTTCAACAGGAGGTGTGCTTCTATCTCTGTTCATCCCATCTGGATTCTTCTTTCCATAGATGATGCCTATGTTTTCACCATTCTGTACACGTGTTCTCTGTTATGACGTCTCTCCGGAGGGGGTTCAATCTCTGGGGCGTTGTCATAAAATCTAAAGAACAATTTGCTGCGGTACTTGTGACATATCTTTAAGAAGCGTCGGTTCCTTAGGTAAACTATCTTCTTGGATGCATCCAGGTACACCCATGTAGTACCATCCAAGCAAACCAAGCATCCCATCTTCCCTTTGATCTGTCCAGACAAAGCAAACAGCGCGGGGTAATCATTGGTAGTAACAAATATTATTGCTCTACATATGAAGTCCTCCTTTTGAAACGCATCGTACATCTGCTCCCCATGCCTCCATAGCCTCTCCATTTCTTGCATCAAGGGCTCGAGGAACACGTCTATATCAATGCCTGGTTGTTTAGGGCCAGAAATAAGAATAGTGAGGAGAAGGTACTTTCTCTTTTGACACAGCCATGTTGGGATGTTGTACATGGTCAAGATCACTGGCCATGTGCTGTGGTTGCTCATCCTCTCATTGAAGGGATTCATTCCATCGGTGCTCAAGCCAAACCGTATATTCCTTGGGTCATCGCTGAATTCTTTATGCTTCTCATCAAACCTTTGCCACTGACTACAATCAGCCGGGTGTGCAATCTTATCATCATCCACCTTGCGCTCATCATCCCACCATGTCATGAGTGCGGCTTCTTTAGGGTTTAGGAAGATATGTCTCAAGCGGTCGGTCACTGGCAGGTACCACATTACCAGGGCAGGAATTCTTCTCTACTTTGCATCGTTGCCTAATGGAGTGTCCTCTAGGGGCTGAGATTCTTGTACCACCTTTTTGGTACCCTTCTTATTCCTCTTTTTCCCCATGGAGGGTTTGTCCCCACCGTAAAGGTCATTGTTCTTATACCGGCAGGCCCCACACGGGGGACATTTATCTAGTGACTTGAACGTTTCGCCACGAAAAAGTATACAGTGGTTGGGGCATGCATGGATTTTTTCAACCCCCATTGTCAATGGACTTATGACCTTCTTCGCTTGGTATGTGTTGGTGGGAACTGAGTTTGGTTGTGGCAGCACCCATGACAGGAGATGCAATAGATCATTGAAACTACAGTCTAACCAGCCGTACTTAGCCTTCAGGATGAGCAGCTCAAGCACAAAACGTAGCAATGTCCAATGTATCGGACAACCCTTTTCAACACCATACATAGTCTCCTTCGATGCTTTTGTCACCCTTTCCAAATTTTCTAGACCTTTCGGGCTATTTAGTAAAATCTCTAGTCCAAGGGCTCGAATCATGTCCTCCAAATCATCTTCATCCCCGACACGTGCTCCACCATCATTATTGGCACCACCTTCGTCGTTACCATCCCAACCACCAGCATCACCACCTTGTTCATTGCCAAACTCAAAATCCATTCGTGCATCAAGCTCTGCTGAAAATTGGGACAGGGATTCTATGGTTTCGTCGTCGTATTCCTCCTCATCCTCGTCGTTAACAATAACCATTTCACCATGATGAATCCACACTGTGTAGTCCTCAACAAATCCTCGCATAATCAAATGTGATCTGATGATAGTCACATTTGTCCATGCCATACGGTTCTTGCAATCTTTACATGGGCAAATAATTGTATCCTTATTCTCTTTCAATGTCATTGCATGCTTCTTTGCGGCTTCAATAAATTTATCCACCTCTTCACGGAAACCTGCCTTGAACCTTAACGAACCATACATCCAAGAGTTCCTGTACTCCATCTTTTATAACAACAACAAAACAAACATTAAAGGAGTACTTATTCAGATATATATAAAAATGAAACAAATTAATAATTACTTGAGAATAATTGTATATACTTCAGATATATATATGAATATAAATCTAATATAATTACATGAAGCATACAAACACACCATGGTAAAAGAAAATTAATTAACGGCCCATTTATCCATAAATAATTAAAATACATATTTATTGATTACAATAAATAATTTCAAAGACAACAATTAGCAACAATTATACTTTACCCAATATCTTTCATACAAACCCTAGTCCAATTTCATCAAACATAAATTTACAAAAATGAAATTAATAAAAAAACCAAACCCTAGATCTAGATCCACATGCACATGAAACATCCATAAAACTAACTAATTGTTCAATAAAATCAAGAAACATGGACCAAATAAGGGTATGATCTTGTTCCCCTCCCTAATTTACCCTAGTACATTTAAACGTTGGGTCTAATTTGCTTCATAAATAGCTCAAGCACCATAGAAGAGAGAGAAAAACAAAACTCTAATTACTCACTAACCAACCATTAAAACTTCAAAAAAAGTATGGAATAGCATTTTCTTACCTTCTACAACCTCTCCACCAAAGGATTTGAGACCAAAACCTTCCCCCCTTAGTAGAGCAATTTTTGGGAGATGCCCAAGGCCTCCCCACCTTTCTTTCACGGGTTGGAGTGAGTGACCCGAGGAGGAAAAAGGTGCTGCATCTGTTTTATATGGGGGGCATTTGTAGGGGCGGCTGGTGAATGAGCAGCCCCTACAAAAAAATCGAACCGTTGCTAAAAATCATTTTTTACGTAGTGTAAGTAGCACCTCAGGTCATGAGTTCAACTTCCTGTGAGAGCGAATATTTCAGAATTTAACGGTACATGAAAAAATAGCCATAGGGATTCTATACACAAGTGCCGCTAAAAAAGCAATAAAACACTATGGTATCTTTTCTAGATGGCATGTCTAGTCTTAGAGCTAGTAGCTGTTTATTTTTGGAGATGGCCTTACACGTACCAAACAACAACATTCATCAAGGGGAAGTATGGTTCAATAAGAGTTCCGAAGAAACCATACAAAATCTTGTGGTATATATGCATGTCTTATTTTGGCTCTGTTCGGCGTGACTTATTTTGGCTCTGGCTGATTTGTATGGCTGATTTGTTGTGAGAGAAAAATACTATTTTCTGGCTGGCTGATTCTGGCTTATAAGCTCAAGTGAACAGAGCCCAACCTACACACACTTGTTCGGAGCATCGTGTCTAGTTCAAATCAAATGCTACGGATTTATTCCTGTCTTACAACATACAAAGACTAGATCTTTGTCATGAGTTTCACATACTACAGTTTGTCCCATACAACATATCTACACTTTTGATAAAGAACCTGTAGCATGAAACGACTGTCAGTTCTGTATGAATAATTAAACGGCACATAAAGTAGAAAAGTAGCATGTCCACTTTACACTATGGCAACATCATGTCGTATTAAAATTCTGTGATTCATTCACTTAAAGGTGCACATAACACTCATTGTTGTCTTATTACAATTAGCCCATAAAGCATGTTGTGTTAACTTTGCAGGTATCAGACCACAGCTAGCTTTTTTGCGTTTGGTCCTAAAAAGAAAACTCGTTCCAGTGCATTGTGCACTCATTTTCAAGAGCGTAGTAGTTTACAATAGCATCAATTAATTTGCTCTCTCCCAGTTCCCTCGAGCATCATATGGGTCGATCTTCTTTTTGCAGCCTTGCAGAAATAAAATAACAAGCACATAACCAACGAAGAGAAGCCATGTGGTATTGCATGCAGGAGCATATTAAGCAAGTACTGTAAGTCATTGGACTGCAACTTAAAAGATAGATAAAGGTAGTTGAGTCTGCTAACCAGCGTGGAACTCAGATTAGATTACAGAGATAAGCTATACTATTCTCGGCTTACGACGGTTCAGCTGTGTGAACCTGCTTAATTTGGTTCTTTTGCCCTTTTGAGTACTATTGCATGTTCATTTGAACTGTATGTTCTTAACTTTATATTTTATTTATTACTCTGCTGAACAGGCTCTAGTATCAATGGATTGGCATCTTCTGCAAAGTGCCTTTAGAAAATTATATATAATGCTGCTAGTAAAAGTTCTCAAGGTGTAGTGTTGGTATACCCTTATGACTTAAGTAGAATGTTGGACATCATCTAGAAAGCATCAGCTGAGGGAAAGGAGAGAGTGGGACTACTTTTGATTATTTTCTTCTTGTTCTTACTGCTCCGATGATTAAGAAAAAAAAATTGATAACTATCCACAAGGTGTTGAATACACTATCGATTTGTTTCTAAATAGTTCAGGTCACTAAATGGTTTTAAATTTAAATGAAATGGTAGTCAACTACAGAGTTGCAGATCTCTTCAAATAATACAACTTTGTTTTAAGTCATTCGAAAAAATAAAAAATGAATTTCAAATTATCAAACTTTGAACAATATTTTTGGGCATTAAATGATTTCAAATAGAATTGTCGTCAAATACAAAATTGTAGATCTGTTCGAGTACTACAATTGGGCATAAAGTTTATCTTCGTCCATTTTGATTTGAAAACGGTATAAATTTTATTGTGCTCCACCTATTTTTAGAGGTAGACCAAGTTATCAACTGTCACTAGAATTCTATTTCTAAAGGTGGCTGGAAAGACTAACCGCTTCTAGAAATGGCATTTTTAGAGGCTTCTTAAAATAGAGGGGGTTTCTTAAAAGTAGAGGGCATTTCTAGAGGCAGCTGGGCTTTCTAGCTGCATCTAAATTTCAATTTCTAGAGGTGGACAGGATCAAAAACCACTTTGAGAGGCAGATTTTGATAGTGCCGCCTCTCTTAATGAATGGAGACGTTTCTGAAAAACTATTTTTGTTGTAATGACAGGATGTACTCTCACATAGTCAGATCTATCTGCTTCTTGGTTTCCGTAAAACTGTTCTCACGACTAAGGAAGGTGCCTGGAGGGAGAAGAGACGGAACCAAAGTCGAAGGAGATAGAAGAAAGTAAATGCAAAAGAGAGATGCAAGAAAACTTATATTTTTAGAAAAAAATGATTATAAGAAAGTGATGATTGAATTAACTGTATAACTTAATTAACTAATTACTGGACTTTTGTAACATAAAAAATATAAGGGGTGACCTTTATTGATGTTCAAAGTTTATGTAGCAAAGAGTCCAGCTATGTAAGACATGCATAGAATAGCACAACATGTATGTAAGCGCACAACTCGTGTGTTTGGCTCTCAGGACAATGGGATGGGTCGATCCCCCTTCTTACCGGTGTTTGGATGTAGGGTAATGAGGGATGAGATGGCCTCAAGCAGAATATACCGCCTAGATTTGGGATGCCTTTCTCTCTAGAAACAAGCGGATAGGGTTATCCCATATTGACGGCATTAACGACGTTGTTGGGTCATCTTCTCATCACGTGCGGCTCAATATTTGAATGCTACCTGCTGTAAACACAAGAGCTCAATATTTGAAATTTTTCTATGTATATAGTATTGTTGCGAGTCGTCCCCTCCCTGCCCTAGCGAGAGCAGCCGCCGCTTCCACCACTGCTGGCCCCCCTCCCTTCCCCCTCCGGCATATCGCTGGAGGCCGAACGGAGTGGGGATCCATCGCTTTAATAAGTTTTCTGGTAGATCGAGTCCTTTAGGATTATGGTCTCTCCATGCCAAGTTTTTTTGTATTGGGGATTTATCTCCTCCTCTTTTCGGGCGACGGCGAAGGGGTAGGGTGGATTTATTTTCTCCATTGTAGCTTTGTTGAAATGAGGGCGATAACTACGGCGTCAGTAACTTCCTCAGCATGATGATATGGAGACTTAGTTTTCTGAACAACGACATCAAGCAGGCAGAGATGATGTCGCCGCCATGGAATAATTTTCTCCGGTCTTTTCTATGTTTTGTTGTGGTTAGATTTGACCGTGATGAAAGACTAGGGATAATAAGTTTAAGATCAATCTTCCTTATTCTTTGGTGGCAAAGAGAAGAAGGAAGGCACAAGAAAGAAGTTTCTCAACTCCGCCTGCATAAATGTTGGCTGTCGTTCGTTGGACATATGTTCTCAGGCCTTTTGTCGAGTGTTCCCCTATGCGGTCATCCATACGAATCATCATACATGTTTGGATTTGAGATTTGGAGCTATACACAACATGGGTACAATATAGATGAAGATCAGTTTCTAGATATACGTAGTGTATTTCCGAGTGCTTGTAACGTGATGATGTACTCCGCTATAATCTAATATAATTCTTCTTTCGTCTCAAAAAAATATTTGAAGTTTTCCCGGTTATGTTCCTTCAAAAATTATACAAATTGAGAATTATACCTCCATTCCGTTGAATATGCGTGGTAGATCTTCTAGCGCTGCTGCTACTACTACTAGGCAAGACGATACATCAATATTTTTTAACAAAAATATTGAAACATTTTCTTTCAAAAGTAGGCACTCCTTAAAAGAAGAATAAAGGTAAAATAAAGCTGAAGACGGTAAGTGTTGATACATCCCGGCGGAACGGAGGTTTACCGAGGCAGGCGTTCACTTCAAGGGATTCCAAGACTTTTCTAGTCTTTTGATTCAGTGGCGAAATGCTAGGAGTAGCTTACTCTGGGCAACCAACACTAGTAGAGAACAGACCTTTGATCCTCGGTTAAAATGGGTTCTAGTCCCGGAATTTTTTGCGCCCAGGACTAGAGATACCTTTAGTCCCGGTTGGTGGCTCCAACCAGGACTAAAGGTCCCTGCCCAACGGCTACTGTGCCAGACAGAGGTGGCAGGGACCTTTAGTCCCGGTTGGATCCACCAACCGGGACTAAAGGTATACTTTTACTCCCGGTTGGTGGCTCCAACCGGGAGTAAAGGTCTACTCCCGGACCGTGGCTGCGCCCGGGGTTGGAAAGTTACCTTTAGTCCCGGTTGGAGCCACCAACCGGGACTAAAGGTTCCCCCTTTATATCCCGGTTGTCTCCTTCTTCCTCCCCGAGCCCGAGCTCAGCACATTTTGAAGCTCACTGCACTAGTGTTCTTGCTTCCTCCCTCCCTCCATTGTTCCTCCATCCATTCTTCGATTCCTCCGTCGATTTCTTCGATTCCTCCGTCGATTCTTCAGTTGTAAAGGTTACCAATCTCATACTCTCATTTTTCACCATTGTCTTATCTCATTTTGTTCACTATATATATATATGGTTCTTTATTGTGGTTTTTTTCATTTGTAAGCAATTTGAGCTCAAAATCACTTCAAGCTTGCATATTTACATGAAAGAAGGTTAAAGTAGCTAGTTGAACTTGCGGACCGTGTTCATCTCGGCAACCATGTTCTCTGCCGAGCGGTAACGGACGTCAAGGAGGAGCTTTGATTCTACGAGGGAGAGCGGCAATGGTCGTGGAAGACCGTGTTCCCTTCCTCGTAGAATCGAAGCTCTTCCGTGGCCAAGTACAGTGCCGTCCGGTGGAGAAAAGCTCGCCGAGATGATCACGTAAGCAAGTTCAACTAGTACGGATGGTTATTTATTCACATGTCCCGATATCGTCGCAGTAGTCTGTCAATCACCGTACCCAAACGTAGTATATATATAAATATAAACTTAGAAAATAGTTAGAAAATTATAGAAAATCCGTACTAGTTGAACTTGCGGACCGTGTTCAGCTCGGCGAGCATGTTCTCTGCCGAGCGGTAACAGACATCAAAGAGGAGCTTTGATTCTACGAGGGAGAGCGACAACGGTCGTGGAAGACCGTGTTCCCTTCCTCGTAGAATCGGAGCTCTTCTTTGACCAAGTACGGTGTCGTCCGGTGGAGAAATGCTCGCTGAGATGATCACGTAAGCAAGGTCAACTAGTACGGATGGTTATTTATTAAAACATGTTTTTGAGCTATAGTGTATTAAAAATGAGTATAGAGATATAGATAATTTTATAGTTTCTTAATTTTATTTGTTTATAAAATGAGAAATTTATAGTGTATTAAAAAATGAGTATAGAGAGTAGATGGCAACTGCTTCATTGTTTAGAGATATAGATAATTTTATAGTTTCTTAATTTTATTTGTTTATAAAATGAGAAATTTATAGTGTATTAAAAAATGAGTATAGAGAGTAGATGGCAACTGCTTCCGGGTCCTCGGCCTCTCATGGGTTTCCAAAGCGACTTAGGCCGGGCCTCCCTCTCATTCCATGCGGCAAGTGTCGTGATGAGACGAAGATTGTGATGGAGTACCGAGTGAAGAAGGAGGGTCCCAACAAGGATCGTATCTTCTACAAGTGTCCGGATCGCAATGTGAGTTATTTTATCGTATTTAATGATTATGATTAGTTTATACCTATTTTCATGATGGTTGTGATTAAAGTTCTAATTTTTTGTTTTAATTTCAGTGGGATGGCAGTGGACGATGTTCAGGCTTCTACTGGGAGGAAGAGTATATTGAACTCGTGCAAAAATATCTTGCACAACAGGCAGATATGGTGGCTAATGAGGCAGTGATCCAGCCGAAGAAGTCCAAAGATGTTGCACAATCGGGGGATCTGTCTGTTTTAGTTGAGATTGGTCGCGAAATCCTTGTGCTCCTGAAATGTATTTTAGCTTTAGGTCTTTTAGTGGTAGTTGGGATTGTCTACATTGTAGCGATACTTTCATAAATTTGTACCTTTTGTGGTGGCACGCATGTTGTATAAATAATTAATTATGATCTAGGTTTTAATATGGTATTTATGTCATGTAATGCAGATGAGCCGGCATTAGATGTACAATGCTGATCGCCGCTCCCAAGAGTTCATTGACAGCGTGCATTCTTTGTTACGTGCGGCCGAGGCAAACAAACACGACGGTTTCATGTGCTGCCCATGTGCCATATGTAAGAATACGGTGGAATATCCTTGCTCAAGGACTCTTCATTCACACTTGTTCAAGTCGGGTTTCATGTCAAACTATATTTGTTGGACGAAGCACGGAGAAACCGGTGTTGTAATGGAAGAAGGTGAAGAAGAACAATGGGACGACAATGATATTATTCCCGATGGTGCATGCTTCAATGATACTGCAATGGGAGAAGCTGAAGAAGAGGTAGCCGTAGAAGATGAGCCGGCTGATGATCTTTCTCAGGTCATTCGTGACGCACAAAGAGAATGTGAAAGTGAAAAGGAGAAGAGCAAGTTCGAGCGGATGCTAGAAGATCACAAGAAATTGTTGCACCCAACTTGTGATGCAGGGTAGAAAAAGTTGGGAACCACACTAGAATTGCTGCAATGGAAGGCAAAGAATGGTGTATCTGACAAGGGATTTGGAGAGTTACTAAAAATCCAAAAGAAGATGCTTCCGAAGGACAATGAATTGCCCGCCACTACCTACGAAGCAAAACAAGTTGTCTGTCCTATGGGGCTAGAAATTGAGAAGATACATGCATGTCCTAATGACTGCATCCTGTACCGTGGCAAAGAGTATGAGAAATTGGATGCATGCCCGGTATGCCATGCATCGCGGTATAAGATCAGGCGAGATGACCCTAGTGATGTTGAGGGCGAACATCCGTGGAAGAAAATCCCTGCCAAGGTTATGTGGTATGCTCCTATAATACCACGCTTGAAACGTCTGTTCAGAAACAAAGAACATGCAAAATTGTTGGGATGGCACAAAGAAGACCGTAAGGTAGACAATATGTTGAGACACCCTGCTGATGGGTCCCAGTGGAGAGCAATCGACAGAGAATTCCCGAAGTTTGCAAATGACGCAAGAAACTTAAGGTTTGCTTTAAGTACAGATGGTATCAATCCTTTTGGAGAGCAAAACAGTATTCATAGCACTTGGCCTGTTACTCTAAGTATCTACAACATTCCTCCTTGGTTATGCATGAAGCGGAAGTTCATTATGATGCCTATGCTCATCCAAGGCCCGAAGCAACCTGGCAATGACATCGATGTGTACCTGAGACCACTTATTGATGAACTTCTCATTTTGTGGAATATAGAAGGTGTACGTGTGTGGGATGAGTACAAACAGGAACACTTTGATCTGCAAGCATTGTTGTTCGTAACAATCAATGATTGGCCTACTCTAAGTAATCTTTTAGGACAGTCAAACAAGGGATATAATGCATGCACACACTGCTTCGGTGATATTAGAGGTGTATTCTTGAAATAATGTCGAAAGGTCGTGTACCTTGGCCGTCGTCGATTTCTTCCTGCAAATCACCCCGTAAGAAAGAAAGGCAAGCATTTTAAAGGGAAGGCAGACCACTTGACCAAGCCTCGCAACCGAACCGGTGAGGATGTACTCGATATGGTCAATGATGTGAAAGTCGTCTTTGCAAAAGGACATGGAAGCCAACCTATTCCGAACGACGCTAACGGTCATGCACCCATGTGGAAGAAGAAGTCCATATTTTGGGACCTACCCTATTGGCAAGTCCTAGAGGTCCGCAGCTCGATCAACGTGATGCACCTAACGAAGAATCTTTGTGTGAACCTGCTAGGCTTCATGGGTGTGTATGGAAAGCCTAAGGACACATTTGAAGCACGACAGGACCTGCGTTGTTTGAGAGAAAGAGACAACCTACATCCAGAGAAGACAGATGATGGACGCCATTACTTACGTCCTGCCAGCTACACTCTAAGCAAAGAGGAGAAGGAAATCATGTTTGAATGCTTAAACAACATCAAGGTACCATCTGGATTCTCCTCGAATATAAAGGGTATTATAAATGTGCCAGAGAAGAAATTCTGTAACTTAAAGTCCCATGACTGTCACGTTCTCATGACGCAATTACTTCCAGTTGCATTAAGAGGAATTCTACCTCCAAATGTACGTCTAGCCACCATGAAGCTATGTGCATTCCTCAATGCAATTTCTCAAAAGGCAATTGATCCAACTGATCTAGCTAAACTACAGAATGATGTGGTTCAATGTCTCGTCAGCTTTGAGTTGGTGTTCCCTCCTTCCTTCTTTAATATCATGACACACCTCCTAGTTCACCTAGTCAAGGAGATTTTCATTCTCGGTCCTGTGTTCCTATACAACATGTTCCCCTTAGAGAGATTCATGGGAGTCCTGAAGAAATATGTTCACAACCATGCTCGCCCAGAAGGAAGCATCGCCAAGGGCTATGGAACAGAAGAGGTCATTGAGTTCTGTATTGACTTTATTCTCAACCTTGACTCGATTGGTGTTCCTAAATCGAGACATGAGGGGAGACTAAGCGGAAAGGGAACACTAGGGAGGAAAACATATATTGGTACGGATGATAATTATTTCAATAAAGCGCACTACACAGTTCTATAGAACTCCTCTTTGGTAGATCCGTATATTGAGACACACAAGGATCTCTTACGATCTGAGTTTCCAGGGAAGACTGAAGCTTGGATTACGCATAAGCACATGGAAACTTTTGGCGGTTGGTTGCGAAAAAAATGTCAAGGTGATGAGAGCATCCATGAGCAACTGTATTTATTGGCTATGCAACCATCATGGCATATCGTCACATACAAAGGGTACGAGATAAATGGGAACATATTCTACACAGTAGCCCAAGATAAAAGGAGTACCAACCAAAACAGTGGTGTCCACATAGATGCCACAAACCCGAATGGGAATAAGCAGACATATTATGGACGCATAGATGAAATATGGGAACTAGAATATGCACCTACTTTGAAGATCCCATTGTTCAAGTGCCAATGGGTCAAGGTGACCGGAGGCGGGGTAACAGTAGACAACGAGTATGGAATGATAACAGTAGACCTTAGTAATATTGGGTACAAAGACGAACCATTCGTCCTTGCCAAGGATGTGAATCAGGTGTTCTATGTCAATGATATGTCTACCAAACCAAAAAGAGAGAAAAACGATAATGACTCAACCATAGAGCCAAAGCGCCACATAGTTCTTTTAGGGAAAAGAGTCATCGTGGGAATTGAGGACAAGTCGGACATGTGAGAAGATTATGAAAAGGATGACCGAATTCCGCCCTTCAAAGTGAACAAAGACCCTAGCATCTTGGTAAATGATGAGGACACTCCATGGTTACGACGCGATCATAACCAAGGGACATACGTAAAGAAGAAGTTCACTGCTGTGCCCACTTGATGATATAGTGATTTAATGTAGTGTGTGTTTTAGATATTATGTAATAATTGTGAATTCAGATGTTTATTATGTCATGTTTCAAATTAAATCAATGTTTGATTTGGTGGGATTTCTCTCTCAAAAAGGTAAATTAGGATATTGAGTGATGAAAAATTAAAATATTAACGTTAAAATGATGTGAAAACAAATTTCCTGTCCAAAACCAATAGTTTTAATAATTTTAATTAAACACTACATTTTTACATTAACAAAATAATAAATATTAGTTACATTATGTTTTATAATTGTAACAAAAAATAAAAAAAAGTTAGGTTATAGATTTTTCCTATGTGCAATAAAGAAAAAGAAAATTCATATTTTTAACAAAATAATTTTATGCCTTTTATTTAATTTACTATGTATTTAACAAGACTATTGCATTTCTATTAAAAAAATTTGCTTAAAACACGTGGGAAACGAAACTGCAGCCCACCTTTACTCCTGGGTTGGAAGCCCACTCGGGAGTAAAGGTGGGCTGCAGTTTCGTGGCCCGCCAAAAAAACCTTTACTCCCGGTGCGTGTTAGTAAAGGTATACCTTTACTCCCGGTTGGTAACACGCACCGGGAGTAAAGGACCTTTACTCCCGGTGGGGGGATGGCACCGGGAGTAAAGGGGTGTGGCATATATATACCAGTGCCATCTTCTTCCTTGCGTTCTTTGCCGATTCCTCTCCCCCTACGCCCACGCCACTTGGCCCGCCACACCGAGGACGCCGCCGCCACCCCGCTCGATGTCGGTCGTCGCCACCGCCTCGCGCGTGTCCGCGGTCCCCACGCCACCCCATGCGCCGACGACCTCACAGCGCTAGCTGCTGCCCGGCCACCCTAGCCAGATGCACGGCCACACCGGTACCGTACCCTCGCGCGTTGACACGGCGCGACGACGAGGCCGCCAACACGCGTGCGCGGCTTCCTCTCCTCCATTCCCAAGGTACGCTACTTGCTCCATTGCATCTCCAGGCTACACCGTGACCAACAGATCGATGATGAGGAGCACGCTGTGCTTGCTCCGATCCTATTCCATCTCCATGCATGAAACACATGTTTTAGGCAAGTTCACTCATGGTAACCGTACGTACTGTTGTTCACGTTTTCTTTTCCTACGTGCATGCTCCTCTATTGATACAGTAGCTACTGAAACTTTGGTTGTCACTTTGGTTTGCATACGTACGTACGTCAACAAATGTGTGTATCGATCAAAAACCCAAACGTATACTTAACTAATTTTCATGGCACATCGCACACAGCGTTCAGACGGGCATTATTCTCTGTCATGCTAACTATTATAAGAAAGAAAGCGCCAAAGGAACAGAAAAAAATTCTAGTGTATACGCGCCATCTATAAGCGCCATGCATTTCTATGTATACGGTGGAGCACCGCCGCCCTCGTTCACCCTAGGGTTTAGGGTTTATACGGCGGAGCACCGCCGCCCTCGTTCGCCCAAGGGTTTAGGGTTCTGCTGCCCTCATTCGATCATTTTTGGTGGGTGAAGGTTGGTTTGCAGGTGGTTGTGGATGATATAGCTGAGTCTATGAAGGGTGTAGCAGATGAAGTGGTTGAGAGTGTGCTTGAAAATACAGTTATGGAGATGGCGAGGGATATGGCATGCGAGGTGTGTTTTGAAGAGGATGCTCCCAATGTTTGGGAGTTCCAACGCCAAGGGTCGACTTGATGTCTATTTTTTATCGATGTAACGTGTGTTGTTGTATTTGTTGTAAATTTGGCATGTTGTTGTGAACCTCTTCGAGGGTTCTAATCATTGTAAACATTATTTGGAGTTGTTTACTCGACGAGTCAGGATGCAGTGCGATTTTGTTGTCACTTTGGTTTGCAGCAACGCCCCCCTTTTCTTTTAGGCGAGGCTCATCGTTTATTGTTCTCAGAAACTTGACGCGCAATGATGCCCCCTTTCTTTCAGGCGAGGCTCGCTATTTTCCATTTAATAAAACCTAATGCGTAGCGACGCCCCCCTTTTGTTTCAGGCGGGACCGCCGCCAAAACCTACTCGCTTCCTGATTCTTCTTATCATACAAACCAACCTTCACCCATCAAAACCTACTCGTTTAGGGTTTAGGGTTTATACGGCGGAGCACCGCCGCCCTAGAATTGCGTCCGTGACCGAGGGGCAAGATTTAATAATGCATATTGTTCGTAGATTTTACGCATGTAAGCAAAGATTTGACATACTATATATTGGTTTTGTTTTTTGAAACTAGATGGCCGACCCGAGAAACATGGATGAGGAGGAGTTGATGATGAATTTGATCAACACTGGCACTCAAGTTGCCGGCGATGATGGTGCTAAAAATAACGTGCAAGAGGATGCAGATGACGGGAGTCAGTACTTAGCTCTTGAACAAAATGAGCAACAACATATTGGCCAAGTATATATTCTTTATTATTAGCTATATATATTATCATATGTCTTTTGTGTGCTCATGACATTAAAAATAATGTTTATGTTTTGTAGCCCTCTGGATCGACATCAACAACTACAACGAAGAGTAAAAATGTTTGAGGTCCCAAAAAGCCATTGGAGGGCCGCTTCATCATCTTGGAGTTCAATGTGGATATAGGTGAACCGGGGGGGGGGCAAATAAAATGAAATTCGTGCACCACTGTGGTTACCTTGTACAGGTTCAGCTCCTGATCAGTACCCATGAATGGAAGAAGAAGACCAATGCTCCTCATATTAGTTTTGTCTCCGATCGTGACAAGACGTTAATTTGTAAAGATGTCTTGGTACATTTCACGCTCCAAACAGATGGTTATGATGATATAATAGATGGTGACGAATTGAAGGAGCGAGTTAGGGATTGGGCAATGAAGAAGATGGCCACCCAGTTTCAGACTTGGAAGAAACACCTATACACGACGTATGTCAAGAAGAACATAGCACCAGATTTTACTATCCCAGGCCCGATCTCAAAGCAGAGGCCCTATTGGGATGAGTTTGTACAGTACAAGACATCGGAAGAGGGTGTGAGTCGGGTGATAAAGAACCAACATAATGCCCAACAGAAGACATACCACCATAACTTGGGATCAGGTGGCTACCCGACTGCCATTAAGAAGTGGAACAAAATGGAAGCAGACCTTCTTGCCAAGGGTATCACACCAGAATCACTCGAGTGGGGAGAGCATGCAAAGAATTGGTTTTTCGCTCATGGGGGAACACTGGACCAGGAGACAGGGAAGTGCGTTTATGGCGCAAGACTACAAGAAGCAGCAGAAAAATTGTTTTATGCTCAGAGAGCTACTGCTAGTGGTGCGTTTAGGCCCAACAGAGAGAAGGATGAGCTGACATGCACCATCGGGACTATTGAACATGGTGGCCGAACTAGAGGCAAAGGAAGTGTCTCGTGGGAGCTTGGATTCCCTCAGGACAGACCTTCCTACAGAAGCCGCCAGAGAAAGAAAGAAGAAGAGGCACAACGGCTCCAGAGGTTGGAGGAAGCGGTGCGTGAAGCACAGGAGCGGGAAAAAAACCTTGAAGCGAGAATGCAGGAGAAAATCAAAAGGCAAGTGCAAATAGCAGTGAGTGCAAGCAAGCAGGCATCAGAGCCAAGAATCAACATTAGCCAATCTGTTCAGTTGAAAAGCAGCTATGCTTCCACGGAGATACCAAATCAAGGGGACACAGGACTACGCTTCCCTATGGATGACGTCACTGAACCTTGTACATCGTGTGAGCTACACATTCCAAAGGGGAATTCCACAATCAAGGTGGCTATCGGTCTTGTTAATCCTATCGACCAAACCAAGACACCAAGGATTCATGGGAATATAATCCAAGAAGGATATGCTACCATCTCGGTAGATAAAGCTGAAAAAGGTTTTAGTGATTTGCCTCTTGACATTCCTAGAGGTGATGGTGAGAAGACTCTAGGAGAAGCAGAGAAGACATTCATTCTATGGCGCAAGCGCTACATCATCATTCCCGGGATGTCGGCTCCACCTCCTCCTGAACTACCTCACCATAGGTGCGGATGAAAACACTACATCATTAATTTATATTGGCTTAAATAATTAACAATCTGCTCATAATAATAGGTCATTCCTTTTATTGTAGCAGATCCTCCCCCAACCTAAATCCAATTGTTCAATCGCCAGATCATCATAGTGCTCTGTACGATGACATTGTGTTGGAAGGCGAGGCTGCATCCACACCATCTCCAAGGAGGTCTCCAACACCGCAGCCGCCACCTCTAAGGAGGTCTCCAACGCCGCAGCCACCACCTCCAAGGAGGTCTCCAACGCCTCCCCCGCCCCCGCCTACCAAGAAGCCAAGTGCTAGCAAGAGGCCAGCCCCGCAAACGAAGAACCAGTCCCCGCCGGCAAAGAAAGCCACCGTGAAACCAAGGGCTATTCCCAAAATAATATATGAAGAGAAGGAAGAAGGAACTCATGCATATAAAAAAGATATGTCCAGATTCTATGACAAACTTAAAAAGAATCAAGAAGCAAAGAGAAACCCAGAGAAACCGTACTTCTTCGTAGCTCCAGATATTCTAAGAAAAAAGGTGGCTTCTTACCAGCAACAACAGCGAGAATCTCGTAAGCCATCCAAATCAACGTTAATGGACTATGACCGCACTCTCACCAAGTCAATTGAGGCGGCACAGAAAAAGAAGCGGACAGGGAAAGGAGTTGCCCAACTCGGACAACAATCGCACCAATCAGTCCCCCCGCTAGTTGTTGGTAATGAATATGGTTCGAATTTAGGATTAATGCATCAGGCAAACATACCTCTGGATCTCGATTTGGATCACCTTGGTGAATTTATTGATGAGACTGGTCTCGACCTTTACCAGATGTTTGGTGATGGAAACATTGAGAGTGCGGCGGAGGTTGATATTTGGAAGAAAAAATTTGTACTAGGCCAGAGTCTATACAACCCTCAAGCCTTATCTGATCTGGGGACGCAAATGTACCTGCTAAACAAGTGGTACATGCAGGCGTCTACCGGTGGAGACTTCTACGTTGGTGTCAGAATTAGAGACGAACATTGGTTCCGTGGCGATGATGTTATGTATGTTGACTTTGCAGAATTTCATCAACTATGCCACCTGACCTCTCTAGACAAAGTTATCATTAGCTGCTATTGCCTGTAAGTAATAATTCTTTTGATCTATTATTAAACTCATCATATGTGTGTATATGCATATAAATTATCCTAACAAGTACTATATATATGCAGATTTACAATGACAGAGCTCAGAAAGGAAGGCTGCAATGAAATTGGTTTTGTTGATCCCCATATAGTATTCAAAGACCCAGTTACTCCAAAGACTAATTGGAAGTATGAGTCAGAGAGTAACCTCATGAACTTCTTAGTGAACCCACGCCACAAGAAGGATATACTCTTTCCCTACAACTTCAAGTGAGTGTTAATAATGTCAATCATCCTTAATGGCTCATATGTTGATTCTAGTTAATTAATGAGTGTTATGCATTATATCCTATAAACACATGCAGCAATCACTGGATATTGATGGACATCGATCTGGTGAAAAGTCACTTGATAATCTATGACTCGATGAGAAAACCACAACAAGACTAACAAGATATGATAGATATTATCCAGAGGTAATTTCGATATCTCTAGCAACTATATATACACACAAACATGATGATTAACTATATCTGATGACGTGGCAAATTTTTTTATTGGGTAGTGTTTGGAAAACCTTTATTGAGAAGCAACACATGGGAAAATGCAAAGCGCCACTGAATGTAATCCCTTTGAAAGTAAGTCCCCTAAATCGCATCATCTTTATTAATTAAACATATAGCTTTCACCGGATCACCAGATTGGATGACAAATCTTTTTCTCGTAAAGTGGTGTCTGAGGCAGGAACAGGGGAACAACTACTGTGGTTACTATGTTTGCAAGTTTATCAAGGTGGTCTCCCAAAGAACTCCTACAGAAAGACTCAAAGTACGTTAAAAATACACTATATATTCATTTAATTATTATTATTGATTGTGTTACTATGTCTTTATATATATATATATGTACATATATTAATTTATTTTCCTTTAATTCAAACCTGTAGGCTCGATGGTTGGAGGAAAAGGTCATACGGCAAGACCAAATCAAAGCAATTCAAGAGTCTATAGCCGGATTTTTTAATGAGCAGGTCATCGATTCCAAGGGCGAGTTCTACTTCGACCCAACACTGTCATGGAAGCTAAGCTAGAGGATGAGAGGAAACTTGTTATATCACAACAACTGTAATGCAATCTTTTGTAATATATGCACATGAAATAATATAATGTAAAATACACATATGCATGCATGCATGTAAATATATATATATATTTCTATGCTTGAATTGTGTGATTTAATACGTTCATTGTGCTTGAACCGAAACATACTATATGCGCGTATAAATGTATAATTAGCAGCGTACAATACGACTTCGAAAACCTATTTTGAAAAGAAAACAAAAAAATGAAAAGAAATGAAAAAAGAAAAAAAAAACCTTTAGTCCCGGTTCGTATTACCAACCGGGACTAAAGGTGCCGACCATCGTGGCATGTCAGGAGGCACCTTTAGTCCCGGTTGGTGTTACCCACCAGGACTAAAGGTCCTCCTTTAGTCCCGGTTCCTGACCCGGGACTAAAGGACCCCCTTTAGTCCCGGATGCTTGCTCCCGGGTGGGGAACCGGGACTAGAGGGGGTTCCCCACCGGGAGTAAAGCTCTGTTCTCTACCAGTGCTAGGCTTTCTTCATACCGCATCATTTGTGGCATGTGCATAATTGAATAGTAGATTTTGAATGGTTCTGGATGATTCAATACTATTATGTGAGAGAGAATAAGCTGAAACAAGCCGGAAGTATACCAGCCGAATGCGGCAGATACTGGCAAGTGTCGCCCCCTCTTTGGTTCTGATGACGAATCAATGTTGAGCAGTGTGGTTAACAACATTTCGAGCATAAACATATACAGAGAGGAAAAGCATGCTAATAGGGCCTCCCATGCATGTCAGAAATTTGACCAAGGACGTATTCCTCCTTTTCTCCACCTAGTGCTGCTACCTATTCAACCACTGAAAAATCATGTATTAGTAGTAGCGACGTCTTAAGCTAAGATTTTGTTCAAAGCCTAGCTCCCATTTGTGATAACCTCTATCTTCTATAGAGGTGAACATAGGATTATCAAACTATTTAGAGGTATAAAATGTTGCTGAAGGGATATCATAGAGTAGCACCGAAGAGCAACTCAACGGTAGTTTTAACTTTTAGCATATAACTCATAATATTAATAGCCCCACATGACAATTTTAAATTACAAGATCTCAGAGTGTGCACGTGAGACTAGATCTTGATCAAGAAATAAATTTTTCTCTTTTTTATTAAAATATAAAATAATATGCTTAGAGCTAGCTTATAACTACTGAATTACTTAACACACTTTCTTTTATATAAAAAATCGTGTGTCCACGTGGATAAGAGAGATTGATATCGGTGATTTAATTGTCTGGCTTTCTAAAATGCCCTGGCATCGAAGTTTACCGTGTTTGGTAAATTGCCGACAAAACTAGCACCACAGCTTTCAACTGCCTTTACCTAGCAAAGTCAAAATTCATGTCCATAGTGGTATGTCTACGCCAGCATATACCGACCACATATCTCCAGTACCTTCAAACTCCATTATATAACCTCAATGGAGTGGCATATATGATTTACTTTTAGCTAGTGACCTGTTGAATTGTGCCATACGTAGCCTCAACCTCAAGGAAGTCGATGAGAGAGTTGTGGAGAAAGGAGAAAGAAAAAGGTGTGATCACTAACTCAAAGATGACTGTGATCTCTGTTCTAATTTATTTCCTTTTTTTTTGGTTGACGGTGCAGCTCATTATGTTAGGCACATATATCTTTCAGGCCCATCAGCCAGTTAGAAAAATACAAAGGCCCCGCACATTAGCAATATAGTTAGCCTGTTAGCGAGACTTTACATTGATAAATCAAGCTACAAGGTACTTGTCGATAAAGGCTGCAACCACAGGCGGTGCAAATTGCATTGGCGGTGGGAATGTTGATATGGACACAATCTAGTATCCAAAGAATTAAAACATCAAGTTTTCTAAGAATTTTTGAATCATGAAACATCATATTTGATGGGATGGTCAACAGATTATTGAGACGTGCGTAACGAAGGGGTACGCCTCGTACAGAGCTGCCACCGCCGCCACCGCTCCTCGCTCCGCAGCTGCCACATCTAGTGCCCCTCTCCTTCTTCCTCTTCGGTGTGTCTGCCAGAGACAAGAAGGCGAGTGAAACCATCCTTTTTTCCTGCAGTTTTTTTTATCTAGTTGATTAGGGTTTGGTCTAATAAATCTTTCAGCGAAATCAGATGATTTTCGGTCAGCATCGTGTTTCCTGCGATGACTTCGGTGATTGCCACGACGAGATCGCCATTGCAGGCGTCGATTTCATCGGCAGGCGGCCAATTTGTGGCCTTTATCTGCACGGGGAGGGGTGCTTCTAGAAGCCCATTACGAGGACAGCGACTCCGGGTCATCGATCTCATCGTCGATGGTCGCGGAGAGGAATTCAAGGTCTCCAGGTGATGATTCTGCAGCCTATGTCGTATCCGACGATGCAACTGCTGATATTCTTTCAGCGATTTATATGCGTTTTGGATTGGTTCCGTAGCGTTGGATCTTAAGGCATGTCCAATGTTTTAGGCTTGGTCGTTGGATTCGGCATAAGGACTGCACTTTGGCTTTGGCGTTCGAGGGAAGTCATTGGGGAAGAAGACGATGGAAGAATCTGGATAGAACATTATGTATTTTTAATTTCAGTTTTTTCATGTGTAATTTGGGGATTCACTGTGCCAAGATTTAATATAAGTCCCTGTCGGTGTTTCATAAATTGGACTAGTAAAGTTATACGATTGCCGCGTTGCTCTAGAAAGACGATGGTAGCATCCAAAATACACGAGGATTTATACTGGTTCAGGCCGGAGCCCTATGTCCAGTCTCAGAGATGATCGAGTGCGTGTTCCTCCCTTGAATGCTCTAAAGTTCTTATAATAGGGGGTGCAAGAATGGTGAAAGAGGTAGACGAACCTAAGCTAGGCGATGGGCTGCTTGAAGGGAAGCTTTAGGAGCCCTACTACAATAGAGAATGAGTGAATGAGTAGGGGACTCAGAATGTCTCGAGAGGGGTGCCCTGGCCACCCTTATATAGAGTTCAGGGCCAGGGCGCATACAATGGAGGAGGTTCTCCCGACCAAAGGGTCGTGAGCTTGAGGGAGGTCCTAGCTAACTTGGCTTGCAAGCTATGCTATCTTCTAGTGTTTGTCCGGGCATGGCTATCGTCATGGTCTTGTGGCCACATTGTGGCAGAGCATGACGTGGTGCTACTATGCCAGCCGTGGCAAGCACTGTAGGCACGTTGGTGGTTCATCAGCTGTCCTATGCAATGCAGTATCCGTCATGGTCTTCGCCGTCATCTCTAGGTTCCTAGGGGCGTTGTACCCATAGTAGGTAGCCGCCCTAGGTCGTCGTTCGCCTGGTCTCTTTATGGGGCTGAGGGCCATGACCCCGATTGTTGGGGTCGGGGCACTCCGCTGGTCAGGAAGGACTCTAGGTCGAGACCCTTGTCATGGATCACATCTCGTAGTGGGTGGGATCGTACACGTGTCCTATCGGTCCATATTTGGATGGTGGGTTTTGTACCCGTTGCCACCGTTGTGCGGTGTTGTCTCATTGTTGCGGCGTGGCACAGGGATGGCGTCTGACCAAACTGAGGTGACTGTTGTCCCCTCAGTCCTTGTGAGGTCAGTGCGGCGTGCCTGCTCTTGTTAGAGCAGACATACTAAGCCGCGCTCGATCTCTTCCCGTCCTGCCCCAGGGGCCATGATGGGGGGAAGGTCGCGTGTCTTCCATGTGGCTAAGGTAGGAGAAGGGGTTGTGACCGACCCTGGCCTAGGTGTTGTTTTGGCGTGCTCGTCCTAGCTGGGCCCCAGTTGTTCGAGCCATTGTTAACTGATGAGTTGTGGGCCATGTCGCCTGCCAACTAATAGGCGCCTTGAGACACCCCAGGGTCATAACTCCAACAGTAGCCCCCGAGCGTTTTTGTGATCGCAAAGTGATCGTGAAAGCGCTAATATGCATGTTTGCTCAGAGCACGGGCTTGTAGACGCGGTCTACTCGAGATTCATTGCTTGACCCCTTGTGGGCTAGTGTGTTCGATGAGGTAGGTGGTCATCATGTTTTGCTTTGCCAGGATGTCTTGGCGTTGTGGTTTATGACTGCTGAGCCTTGCCGTGTTGGTGTACTATGCATCGGAGTTTATGACCCAAGCGAAACCGAGTAGTCTTGTCGATGCTGTACTAGTCCACCTTTGTGAGGGCCTCAACCCTCCCGACCTCATGCGGGCATGTGACGTCGGCTATGCCGCACCATGGTTTGCCATGCGGCGGGGGAGTCTTGGGCTGTTCGATCCTCCTTCCGACCTATAAATATGTGTTCTTCGTTCGAACTAGTCATGGCCATGATTTCGAGTTATTCTGGATTCCCCTCATTGGGAGTTGTTCATGGCGGCAGGGAGCCTATGTGGCGTCCCCCGACTGCTGATGCTAGAAGGGATTTTGTGGGCAGGGGGTGAGAGGTGGCAAAGAGGTCAGTTCCTCATGACATCATTTAGAATCTGACACCTCCTCCTCTTGCCATCCCTATCTTTCTTGGTCCATGGGCTATGGTAGCGTGACAAGATCCGCAAGACATTTTGTCTGCCTTTCTCATGCTTCCGCAGCCGGCGGACTAAGAGGCGCTCACCATCGCCTTCATTGGTGTCTGACGTTTTGTGACCCTTGTGCGGCGTGACCGCACCTGTAATTGTCAGGCAGTGAATGAAGAGGGATTCCTCTTCATTCACACCTTGCCTCGTAAGTGGTTCGCCCACTTTTGTTTTTTGAGGATATTCGAATTTTACCAAATTCTTTCTCCTCGACTCATGGTTTTTACCGCGGCGAGCCCCCAGGCCAACGGGTCAGGGTGGCACTGTTGGCGCAAAATCACCGAATAGGAAGGGTATTCTTTTTCGAAAATCTTCGAGGAGTCATTTCCCCGACCTCTTGTTTGCTTAATCGCGAGGATTTTTTGCGACCGTGCCCTGGCTCATAGGTGTTTGGACCTTTTGTCTTTCTTGCATGGCCAAGCCATGATCACACTTTGGGCTTCGCATTGCATGCCACCCTAGCCTCTTGCTTCGTCGATCTCTCCCAGAGAGGTCGTGGACCCCTGACGGTTTATGAGTCTTTGGAGTAGGCCTTAGGTCTGAGACCTAGAACGCAGGGAGGAGTCAGCCATGGCTTGGCCCTGCCTTCTTTCGGGGTTGCGGGGACCCAACTCCGATTTTTCCCTGGTGTCCTTGCCAACCTTGTGAGGTCATGTTGCCCTATAGAGGCGGGGTTGATTTTGCCCCACATGGGGAGAGGCATGTCCACCGTAACCATGTGGTCGGAGCGGTGCGCCTCATCAGGGTCTATGGGTAATCCAAGCGGGACTCGATATCCTCCCCAATCAACGTGGAGTTCGGCTGTGTCTCACGTAAGACATCCCATAAATTGTCGGCCAGAGGGCAAGATTCCTCCCCCTAGGAGGGGATCAACCCGGGAGACTTCAAAGAAGACGACTCAAACATAGGGAGAGATGGTCATGTGGCTCCGTACCACCGATTAGAGCCGCAGGGGCCCATCTCCTCCCTGCCCCTATCCCTTTTGTGGCCTTGAGCCCTTCTAAGGACCAGCCTAATAGAGAGTTTACTAATCATGATGTGGGGTCATCAATGTGGAGGGCCGCTCGATGTGTGAGTCTGGGGGGTTGTCGACCTCTCCTGGCCATGTCGCATCTTGGCGGTGCCCTCTTGTAAATGGTTGTGCTCCATGAAGTGCGTGCGTGGAAATCAAAAGATGATGAAAGGTACGAGGCTTACTCAAGATACATTACTGTGTTGGCATCCGCTACTTAGCCTTTCATTTGGCCTCCTCCCCTTTGCTGTGAGAAAGTGGTTAGTAAATGTTAGAGAGGACGCATGTATTCGATGTACCTCCGACGACCATTGCTGGTCTCATGCTGCCTAGGAGACTAAACCGCCGCGTCTCCTGCCTCTTGACTGTGAGTGCACTTTGAAGTTCGCTCCCTTCTTGATCACCAACCGCCATCTTCTTCGTCCTCATCATCGTGCCACCTATTTAAGTCGAGGGGGAAGAGGGTAGCGAGCCTCATCCCCATTTCTTCCCCCAATCTCTGAGTTTTCCCCAATGTTCAATCCAAGTGAGAGAACGACTATCTTCTTCGAGTGTCATGGCTCGTAGGCCGTCCCGGTGGCTTCGTTGCCATCGGTAGGGATCTTCGGAGATCATGCTCCAACGCACCCTGCCAGCATTTACCCTCCATGGGTGTTAGAGGAAGTTCCATGAAGATTGTCAGTGCAGGACCCACGGGATACCCTACAAGGGAGGAAGAAGACCTAGTCTAACTAGGATTCTTCCCCTGTAATCTTAGTAGCAGTATTACTCCGTAATCCTACTAGAAATTCTCATTGTAAACCGACTAGGACTCTAACCTCCTGACTATATAAAGGAGGGCATGGCTCCTTAGACAGGGGTGGAAGAGAACAATTGTACAACACAACACTTCATAATCAATCCAACGCAAAGGTAAACACCGACTGGACGTAGGGCTATTACTCGATCTGCGATCGAGGGCCTAAACCAGGATAAATCAACTGTCTCTTGCGTTAACCATCGAGTTCTGCATATGCTGAAGCCCGAACATACTGCCCCGGGTACCCCCATGGCAGGCTATCGGTGGTCAAACATCGACAGCTGGCGCGCCAGGTAGGGGCTTTCGGCGACTTTGCATCCGAGCGCTTGATGGACCTCGACAACATGATCTTCTCGAAGGGATCGACCTTCATCTTCGGTTCATGGATCTGCAAGGCAGGCGATGATGGCAAGCTCCAGGGCCATCTCCTTGAAGATTCAGATCATCATCAGGACCATCCTATTTCAACGATAACGACAGATCAGCTTGCCAAAAAATTCGCACAGCTCAATCTAACTCAGTTCTCACAAATTCACGTGTACGATTCAAACTCAAGTTCCGCTTCCGAAACATAGTCTTATCCGAGCTCTTTTAGAAAACCGAGTTCTTTTCTGACAAAGCTCCGGGGCATGACGTCAACCTATCAAGAACACTACTCGGAGTACACCTAGAATACTTCAAAGAAGTCGGGTCTTTTTCCGTTCAGACTCCACAACATGGCAACATCCTATCAAACATGGCATGAAGGATTCACTTATCCCATGCTTAGAATGCCACTGAAGGGAGCCCAAGAAGGTCTCGTTTTAACCATAACATCTCAAGACTGCATCATTCACTGGCCAGATACCGTTCCTGAGGATGACGACGCCCAACTAGTCGATGACACGACAACAACAATTCTACCCTACCAAGAAGGAGATTCCATCTATGACTTTGAGACCTCTACTAAAGTCATCAACAGCTCTGCCAGTACAAAAATCAACGACGATGATAGAACAACTCACGCTAGAGAAGTACTCATGATTCGCCACCCTTGATCACCATTGATCCCCCCAGAAGCACCCGACATAAGGTCTTCAGATGAATCCAAGTCCAACATATCACCATTTATCTAGGGATATGATGGTGAGACTGAGAGCTAGAGGCAAGCAAGAGAAAGAAAGAACAAATTGAAACAAGGACGACAACGCCGTGCGAAACAGCGAAAAGACACTTGGATCAAATATGAATCAGACCTAGCCGAGTACAATAGAAGAAAATCAGAATGAGAAATCGAAGAAGGACGAGCAACGAATACACCCTACGATAAGATCCGGGAAGCACTAGAAGAACTCAGGGCGACCTCACATCCCAATGAGAAACAAGAACAGCTTCGAGAT